>NW_028280957.1:685000-912500 GCF_059751285.1 Brachycentrus maculatus | reverse complement strand
TTTCGTCGTTACCGACATCATCAGACTGGTGGGAGGCTATACAAATTGTTATGTTATATATAAAAAAGGGCAGGAGTTGATAACCATGATTTGATATAATTTTGTTGAGAAATTAATTTGATTATTTTAATTTTAATTTAATTTGAACAAAATTATATCAAATCATAGTCATCACCTCCTGCCTTGTTTTATATATATATAATATAACAATTTGTATAGCCTCCCACCAGTCTGATGATGTCGGTAACGACGAAACCCGGTCGCTGGTCAAATAAAAATAAAGTGGAAAAGCTAAAAATATTGGTTTTAACCTAATAATATATTAAAATTCAATTCCATCACGAAGTGTCAGTGGATAATATAAATCTATTAAAGAGTATATATGAAATTATTCATAGAACCACAACATGAAAACGAACCGCAAAAACTCACGTTTGGGGACCGTTGAAATCGAATAACTGTCATAATATATCGTAATCCGAAAGAAAACTAATTTTCAAAGGTAAAAATAAAATAATATATTCCTAGATATACTTTCATTGAGGAAATATTCAACGAATTACAACTCGTGACTTTCAAACAACTATACCTGCCCTAAAACAAACCTTGCTGTACGAGCGGCACAGCTCCCAGATAAACAACACAGTAATTACCAGTAATATACTACATATATGTATAACGTGGTAATATTTTTCTTTGTAAATTGGGTGTAAATAATATGTAAAGTGGGTGTATAATAATAAAATAAACAATGTGTTGCTTTGTAATTAAAGTTTATAATTAAAGTTTATTCTTAATTTATCTTTATAATATTTTTCTATCTATCTATCTGATTCTGACAGTTCAGAATATTATATTTTTTCTATCGGATGTCTTTTGTTTTATTCTGTGCGACGCATGCGACATCTGGTGGTAGAACTGTTTTATGTAGGTACTATTTGTAAGTACTTAATAAAATGTATAGGTAGGTACCTAAATATTTTATTACATATGTATATGAAATTATTCATAGAACCACAGCATGAAAACTAACCGCAGAAACTCACGTTTGGGGACCGTTGAAATCGAGTAACTGTCATACTATGTCGTAATAGGAAAGAAAACTAATTGTCAAAGGTAAAAATAAAATAATAAGTTCCTTGACAGACTCCCATTGAGGAAATATTCAACGAATTTCAACTCGTGCCCATACTCACCCTAAAACAATCCTTAGTCGCACTAATCACAACAAAACAGCTCCCACAAACCTCACATTTATCACCACTGTATGGATGTAATGTATACTACAGTACCTATGTGATATTATTCATAAAACTACAGGATCAAAACGAATCGCGGGAAGTCGTCAAACAAACGACAACAAAAATAAACATATCTTACGTTTGCCGTTGAAATCGAGCAACTGTCATATTATGTCGTAATCCTTTTTCACCTATATTTATATATTTATAAATATATATATATATATATATATATATATATATATATATATATATATATATATATATATATATATATATATATATAATATATATATATATATATATATATATATATATATATATATATATATATATATATATATATATATATATATATATATATATATATATATATATATATATATATATATATATATATATATATATATATATATATATATATATATATATATATATATATATATATATATATATATATATATATATATATATGTATATATATATATATGTATATAAATATATATATATATACATATATATATATATATATATATATATATATATATATATATATATATACGCTCGGCTACCGTTCTGGAGGTCCCGGGTTCGATTCCCAAGGGGGGTAAAATAAATACAAGTGATTTTTTCACTGTAATATTTATTCAATATCACCCTGGACTGGTACCTGAAGCGGAGGGCTGATCACCTTTCCTTCATGTGTAAACGATTAAGATAACTTGCGTTAATATGACACAGTGCCCTATGCACCATTGGGGTGCGGATAAGGGTTTATTATTATTATTATTATATATATATATATATATATATATATATATATATATATATATATATATTATATATATATATATATATATATATATATATAATATGAAGGTGAAGATTACCTAATTAAGACCTATTCTTTAGGGGTTGGTGTCACGACCGAACTGGATTGCTAAAATTTTGCTAAAATTCAGACAACCAACAAATACGTACGTAAAATCTACCAAAACTTTTAGTATATATGTATATATAAATATATATATATATATATATATATATATATATATATATATATATATATATATATATATATATATATATATATATATATATATATATATATATATATATATATATATATATATATATATATATATATATATATATATATATATATATATATATATATATAATATGAAGGTGAAGATTACCTAATTAAGACCTATTCTTTAGGGGTTGGTGTCACGACCGAACTGGATTGCTAAAATTTTGCTAAAATTCAGACAACCAACAAATACGTACGTAAAATCTACCAAAACTTTTAGTATTTATGTATATATAAATATATATACATATATATATATATATATATATATATATATATATATATATATATATATATATATATATATATATATATATATATATATATATATATATATTTATATATATATATATGTATATATATATATATATATATATATATATATATATATATATATATATATATATATATATATTGTATATATATATATATATAAATATATATATATATATATATATATATATATATATATATATATATATATATATATATATATATATATATTAATTAAAATGAAAAAATACAACAAAAATATATATATATATATATATTTATAGCCTAATGAGTGAGTGAGTGGATTTACTCTTCATGTTAAATGTTACTATAATTTAATGTAATTCATGAGTGAAAATTCTAGACAAAAACACTTGCTGTGTAAAAGAAAGAAATTTTCCGGCATAAAACATCTTATCATTGTATACTTCTATTCTATATTTTTTTAATATGGCATTAATATTGTGGAAAAATATGATAATATAAATACTAAAAATAAAACACTTGTTCAAGACCTCTTTTTAAGTTTAATTTACAAAATGTAAACATGCCTAATTTAAAAAACTACATATCCCTTCATCACCGGGAGAAAATTCAAACTCAAATTTTGTTTGTATTTTCACCTGCTGATGAGAACATCCGTAGTTCTCTAAACTAGTCGTTTTACATTAATAAACTCAAAAAGTTGTCTTATACAAGTGTTTTATTTTCATATTTAATATCTATGTGTTATTAAACTTGTTATCTCTAAACTAATGTGTAAAGGCAACTAGCCGTAACTCAAGTTGCGGCTGTTTGGCTTAACACGGCTCAAAGGATTCTATAACTAGCCTCTATCATAAACAATCACAAAATTTACTCCATCTCTTTTCATTATCCAAATAGCTGCAAAATTGTGTTAATTTGATACATGTTTTGGCAAAAAGCATTATTTAAAGTTAATCGTGTAACACTGCGTTTATATGACGCAGTGCCCTATGCACCATTGGGGTGCGGATAAGGGTTTTATTATATTATTATTATTAATTGTGTCGCCTACTTTCAAAATCCGCCAGATCCATGTAAGTCGATTTTACAAAAAATGCCAAATTCTCCGGGCAACATTTATGTTTAACAGATATGTCTATCTTTAGATAAAATATTATGAAATAGAGAATTTTCCCGTTTTTTAGAAAAATTTTCAGTATTAAAAAAAACACGAGACACAAACCGATAATGACGTCATATTAATTTTTGACCTATCCCCGCTCTCTGATTGGCCGATATGGGTCAGAAGGCAAGTACCATGAATATAGCGGAATTTGAAATACAACGCTGTTTTTAAGTATTTTTCGAAGGGTTTTCAAGTATGTAAATATTTTAAACAATAAAACCCGCAATCGGCATTTCGATAGAGTATTTATTTTAAAATCTTATCAAATTGGATCTGGCGGATTTCGAAAGTAGGCGACACAGCTATACACTCGTTTATCTCAAAACTACTGTTTTTATCTTGCGACTATTTGCCTTTGCACATTAGTAAAGGTCCCACAATTCGCTCACTCCTTTCAAGAACGTCATTAATCAAAAAACTTGATTTTTCAGGAGAACGTTTTTAAAGTTTAAAAATATAACACAATGTATTAAAAATAAATATCAAGCCGTTTATTGAACTTTTTACTGTGCAACAGATCTTTTTAGGTAAAATCTGAATGTTTTTTCTCCATTTAAAAAATGTTAAGGATATAAAAAAAAATATTAACCAATACCTTTTCTTCAAAATGCAAAAACAACATTTTCTCACCTGTAGCGGGTAAATATAAAATTAAAAATATGCCTTTTTTGCTGGGATATAGTACGTTTTCTGGGCATTCCGAAAATATGCATAACTAAAAATTGACGATTTTTGATTTATGACGTTCTTGAAAGGAGTGAGCGAATGTCTATGAAGGAGTTTAGCTAGGCCCCACTATGATTTCGTTTGCGAATGCATAATGACCATGACACTTTCTCATCCTCTCGATAGGATTGATAATCAATTGTCTCTTCTTAGTAATTAAGTACTCGACAATAGACGAGACATATTCATATTCTCATTCCGCCGCATCACATCAATAATGCTCCAATATTGAATTCATTCCGTTAATTGTGGAGGTCCTCACCAAAAAGTTACATTTCCAGAATTCATTCCGTTAATTGTGGAGATCCTCAGCAAAAAGTTACATTTCCAGAATTCATTCCGTTAATTGTGGAGGTCCTCACCAAAAAGTTACATTTCCAGAATTCATTCCGTTAATTGTGGAGATCCTCAGCAAAAAGTTACATTTCCAGAATTCATTCCGTTAATTGTGGAGGTCCTCACCAAAAAGTTACATTTCCAGAATTCATTCCGTTAATTGTGGAGATCCTCAGCAAAAAGTTACATTTCCAGAATTCATTCCGTTAATTGTGGAGATCCTCAGCAAAAAGTTACATTTCCAGAATTCATTCCGTTAATTGTGGAGGTCCTTACCAAAAAGTAACATTTCCAATATTGCACGAAAAAATCCTTCAAATGAAAATCTGTTCTGTTTACTGTATGCTGTAGAAATCTTAATTAATGTTGTGACAAAACATGACCAATAGTTAGATCCGATACCGCCCCGACGTTGGCCAGTACACAGACGCCTCCGCAACCCCATACAGCACAGCAGACAGACACGGAACAGTGCAAAGACATCTACAGAAAATGAAAATAAGATGTCGAAATGTAACAAAAATATAATAATAATAATAATAAAAACCTTATCCGCACCCCAATGGTGCATAGGGCACTGCGTCATATAAACGCAGTGTTATCTTGATCGTTTACACATGAAGGAAAGGTGATCAGCCCTCCGCTTCAGGTACCAGTCCAGGGTAATATTGAATAAATATGACAGTGAAAAAAATCACTAATATTTATTTTACCCCCCTTGGGAATCGAACCCGGGACCTCCAGAACGGTAGCCGAGCATGCTGACCATTACACTACGGAGGCGGACAAAAACAAAAATATATCAATGCAAAAAATATTAAGAAGAGAAAGAAATATCGACATCCGGAGCATGTGTAAGACGGAGGATATCGTGAGGTGGGGACGACAACGAAGGCGATACTGGAATGATCATGTAAACAGAATGTCAGATGACAGACTTCCACGTATCGCCCTTCAAGGAAACCCTGAAGGACGCAGACCCCCAGGCAGGCCTCCGAAAAGGTGGTAAGACAGCTGGGAGTCAACATCCCAAGAGCTACAAGCGGAGGCACAAACAGATCCTTAGGATCTAGAAAAAAAAGAATAAGAAGAATAAAAAAATATTATGTTTATACCTATCCCTCTGAAAATTGAGCCAGGGACCTCGAGCGCAGTAGCCAAACGCTCTAACCCCTACACTATGGAGGCGGACATGGAACAATACAAGACTGGAGCAACACTAGATGATTTTGTGACATCACTGGTTGTTAAACAGTGCTGCAGATTCCATTACGGATCGCTTTGCCCCAATTCTGTAATGATCGATTCCGCGGCATGTGCGTGCTAGACTGCTTGTATCATGTGTAATATATTATAATATCAGGCATCGAACGGCAGTCATGTCCAATAAAGAATTATGGAAATTTTACAGCGCGCGAGCATGTTAACAAAGATGTTTCTTCGATGACATAATGCTTTGCCACATGAACGACAGTTACATACTAGAAAGAAATCTGGAAAGACTTCCAGACTGGTGCTATCTATCTAAACTCACAAAAATGCCAAATTATGAGATTCTATACTCTATCTAAACTCACAAAAATGCCGAATTATGAAATTCTATACTCTATCTAAACTCACAAAAATGCCAAATAATTAAATTCTATACTGTATCTAAACTCACAAAAATGCCGAATTATAAGATTCTATAAAAACAAGAAACCAATACTTTTGAATTACTCAATCAAACAAAGTATACCAATAATTGGTATTAGAAATAGAAGATATAGTGTAACCTTCGACACCAACCTCCGCTTTCTATCGCACATAAACAAAATAACCAACAAATGTATGAGAATGCTCGGTTTCATTAAAAGAACTACTAAAGACTTCGATAGCATAAATACACTCAAACTCCTGTATACAACGTTTGTAAAGGAGACAATTGGAAAAAAAGAATACACTAATAAAAATCATCACCATCAGCGAACACCGAGAGAGTGTGAAACACAACGTTTAAATTTATCTATGTATTATAACATGGAGAAGAAATGTCGAGAAAGTACAAACTTTAAGGTGGATAACACTATATTAAATAAATCTTACTCTTAAAATCATTGGCTAATATGTGAACCCGCGGAATTGGAGAGAACAAGCCATAATTCGCATTGTGTACAGATACAAACAGCAAATGCGATTTTTTGCTTAATACCTCTCCGACGCACGCTAATATTATATTATATTGAATTTTATATTTTAACCTTACACAAGCATCTATATTCTTCGGGGAATAACAGCAAACGAAAGACTTTCCATGAAATGTGAAGAAAAAAATTACTGCATTGGATTATTGCCTGAAATAATGGGTTACAGAGTCTTCTTTGAAATTCGCTGACTGAGGAATTCAAGTGATCATATTTAACCCTAGCTTACGGGACATTCGTAAAATTTACACTCGTAGAAATCAGACGCCGAACAAAAAATGTCGATATCGTGGGTCGTATTTCAAAGTCAAAGTGGCAATGGACAGGGAACCGACAGATTGACATCCAGAATCCTAAAATGGGACAAAAAAGAGGAGTAAGGCTGTCCAAATTTAAAACACAGTAAGGGACATTTTTTGTAGTACGTTTTTTTTGCATTTATGGACTAAGTAGACTCTACTTAGTCCGAAAAGGCAAAAAAAACGTACTACAAAAAAAATGTCCCTTACTGTGTTTTAAATTTGGACAGCCGAGTAGGTCAACACAAAAAGATGGACTGATGATGTGATTCCTGTCGCCGGCAAAAATTGGACAAGAGCGAACTAAGAAAGAGAAGCATGGAAAAGCATAGAATAGGCCTACATCAAGAAGAATATTAAGGGATACGATCGTGAATAGCTCCGTACATGCGTTAGTTTATGGTACCAAGAGCAGTAGAACCATGACCATATATCATCACTGAACTTATTGTTATCAGATACACGTGATTCCATACAATGTCCAATAACCATGCATCATAATAAACAACAGATGAACGTTCAATTAACTAAATTGTTGAAATCATAAATCTTTTCCGCGCTGGCGAATTATTTCAACTCAGACATATTTACTTTCTTAAAACAAATATTTAAATTTATATAATTTACGTACCCTTTAAATAAATATGTGGGTATTTAAAAACGTGAAATGCAGTTAAAATAACCAGTTTCTTAACATCTAAGGAGTCGACTTTTGAGAGACATAAAAATATGTTTTTTACTGAATTTCACATCTCTAAATGCTTATATAAGAGTAGGTACTTAAACTGTACATTAAGGGGATATTTGCAAACACAGAATTCATTCTACCGGAGACCACCGGAGAGGTCACATGTCTGTTCACGCCCGATTTTTTTAAATAATGTATATTGGCTATTTTTTGTTTTTTACAATAATATAGAAAAAAATATATTTACTTATAAAGTTTTTTTACTTTTATCTTTTACTATTCTTTTCTTTTCAAAACCATATAATTATTTCGAAAAAAAAAATATTTTTCCAATGCCAAAACGCGATGGTGTTTTCAGAAAAAAAATCAATTTCGTAAAATGTTACCTGGATTTAGAGAAATATTAAGTTGTGGCTTAACGAATACTGGGCCTTAATAAAATTTTCAGTGTACTCATAAATTAATATACGTGATGTGTATATTTCATTCATTTATATATACAGGGTGTCCCATAATCCAACGTATTCCTTTTAACGGGTGTTAGGCCAGCTTATGACTCACCAAAAAATGAAAATATTACCGCAGTAAAAATGCCTTAGTTTTCTAGATATTTCCACTTTTATGAATTACCCTAACTTCTACTTCTTAGATCAGTTTTTTGAGTGCCAATCTTTCAATTTTTCATATTTTAGGATTCTAATTTACGTTTTACAATACTGAATAACCATTTTATTGATAACAGTCCAAAATATTACCAATATTGGCTTGCCTTGGCGGAAAAATATTAATGCCCAGTCAATGATTTTAAAATAAATCTTTAGGTAACTTTGACTCTTTACCCTGAAAAAATTATATGACGCTAACCTGGCAAGTTTTGTTCGCCCCCGTAGTGTAATGGTCACGCTTGGCTACCATTCTGGAGGTCCCGGGTTCGATTCCCAGGGGGGGTCAAATAAATATAAGTGATATTAACACTGAAATATTTATTCAATATTACCATGGAATGGTACCTGAAGCGGAGGGCTGATCACCTTTCCTTCATGTGTAAATGATTGAGATAACACTGCGTTTATATGAAGCAGTGCCCTATGCACCATTGGGGTGCGGATAAGGGTTTTATTATTATTATTAACCTGGCAAGTTATTTTTAAAAGTTGTTAATTTTATATTTTAAATGTCATTTAAAAAACAGTATAACATTTACTATGTTTTACTTTAGAAAAAAGATGCAAAATGAGCTGATTTTATAATTATTTCATTCATTAGCAATTCCGATGTAAACAATTGCTTTGGTTTAGTAAAGTGAAAAGTGTTTATGTTAAATTAAATATTTTTTGTGTTTTATTGTGTTATGTGTATATGTGTGTAATTATGAGTTATAAATATTAATACATATCGTATTATTAATATTTTTTCTTACCTTAAAAATCGAAGCACCATTTTCTAAACAATATTTCACTGTGTTGACACACTTCGAGTCATTAAACTTATATATTCCATTTATTATATTTTAATAAGTTTTGACAATTTTTAAGTATTTGGCAGTTTAGTTTATTCAGTCTTTTTTTTAACATAGACAAATCAGTACTATAGAACGGGGCTACTTGAACTTTGATGTGTTACTTGAGCCCAGTACAAAAATAAATAAATCTGTATTTGGCATACAATAATGAACGTATCGTGACAATAAGTGTCACCTGTCAGGGAAACAATGAATCATGTCGATACGTTCATTATTGTAGACCAAATACAGATTTAATTCCTTTTTTGTACTGGGCTCAAGTAACACATCAAAGTTCAAGTAGCCCCGTTCTACGGTACCTAATTTTATGAGGCATTTCAACGTCACATTTACAAACATAGATATATCTTTTACCAAAAGCTATTTACTAAATATGATAGGTTTGACCCAACCAGATAAAAAAATTTAAAAATAGGTTAGGTACCTTGAATTTTAATTTAATACCGCGCTTAAATTAAAAGCCGTAATTTTTATTTTCACAGTATGCTTTACATTTAGAACATTTTTTTTAAAACAGGTTAGGTACCATGAATACAAATTCACAAACGCGCGTAATTTGAAACCGATATTTTTCACAATCCATTATACAGCATATACTCGTACATATCACTCACTCCTTTCAACAACGGCATATATAAAAAAACTTGATTTTTCAGGAGATCGTTTTTAAAGATTAAAAATATAATAAAATGTAATAAAAATAAATATCAAGCCACTTATTGAACTTTTTACTGCGCAAAAGATATTTTTAGGTAAAACCTGAAGGTTTTTTTTCCTTTTGAAAAATATTTAGTTTATTTAAAAAAAATTAAACGATGCCTTTTCTTCAAAATACAAAAACGAAACGTTCTGCCCTGTAGCGGGTGTAAATATTAAGTTAAAAATATGCCGCTTTTGCTGGGATATAGTACATTTTCTGGGCATTCCGAAAACATGCACAAGTGAAAATTAACGGTTTTTGGGAGTAGGCGACACATATATAATATATTGTGTTACGGTTTTTCCATAAATCGTAGGACTAACTACCCTACCTTTACGCTATTTATTACGTCGTCATTCAACTCAAATTCAGTGCCCTAAGCACCCCTAAACACGAGCTAGAGAACGAATAATAAAATTGGGATTGATTTTTAAAGCTTTTGTTTCGTTAGTTTTATTTCAAGCGTATGACTGACTACCCAACCTTTACGTTATTTACAACGTCATCATTCAAATCTAGTGCCGTATGCACCACTAAACACGAACTACAAAACGAATATTTCAAATGTGATTGATTTTTAAAGCTTTTGTTTCGTTAGGTTTATTTCACTCGAAACGTAGGACTGACTACCCAACCTTTACGTTATTTACAACGTCATCACTCAAATCCAGTGCCCTATGCACCACTAAACACGAACTACAGAACGAATATGAAAATGTTGATTAATTTTTTGAGCTTTTTTTCCGTTCACGATCTCATTATACTTAATTAGAATCAGATAAAGGTTTTTGAACACAATTGCTTGTATAAGGTGTGGGGTATTCGCACGACTTCGGCACTTTTCTGTAGGTACGAGATGTTTATCAGATAGATTGAGTAGACAACAGAACATACCGCGAATAGACTCCAAGGGAAACTAATATTAAGATCGCCAACAGTAATGCCTACGAATTGACCAGTGGTCCAGAACCTTCCGCTCTGAACAATAAGAGAGATTAATATTATTTTTTGACATCTCATCAAAGATGAAGAAGAATATGGAAGTCTGGGCATTTACGGGGCTGATGACCGTCATAGGCTGGTTTAAGTGATCACTTTACACACGTGTAACATTCACCAATTCTACCCATCATTGACAACCACACTACTCAAATTCTTGTAAGTTCTATATATATGAACCAATTTAGAAACCTTGTTCTTGATACACTAGAACTTCACTAGAGACATCTATTGGTGAGATGTAAAGAAGCTTTTTTATTAAGCAGAAACTCTTATATTAGTATGTGAGATCCGAATCCTGGATTATATTCACACACATGAGAAACGCCAGAAAATACCATTTTGGACAAAGTGTTTGGACACACTCAAAATGTTGTAAAGAGAGATTAATTTTAGAGATTTTTTTTCTTTACTTTAAATTTTTTTGCATTACACAATATAATGTTAATATAAGTACTTTTTTATCTTTAAAAAAATCCCACAAAGGCGTGACCTGAGTGTAAGTATACATTATATTTAAGGGAATTGGCAATTGATATTATCAGAAATAAAATTAGAATAAAGTGCTAATTCTTCTCCGTCTTGTTCCTCATTGCTGAGGGTTGTGACCCTTGCAGAAGCCATGACTCTTCTCCAGTTATCCCTTGACTGCACTGCACGTAGCGCTCCAACCACCGAGGTGCCTGCTGCTGCCTTAACTCCATCGGTCCATCGTGTGGGGATCTTCCTCTCCCTCTCTTTCCCTCCAGGCTACCGATCACAACTAGTCGTTCCAGGCTATCCTCGTTGCCACACGTGTGCTAATATAAACTACAAAAATTAAGAGGAAATCATCTCAAAAGGCATACGATAGTACAAAATTTGTATTTAAAAAAAGACATTGTATTTATTCAATATTTACACTATCATTGGTTTGTGCTTCTATTGGTAATGCTGATGTTAATGGTTTGTAATAACTAGAATTTGAGTTATATGTCCGTGATTCCAATATTTTCGAATAACGAGAAAAATTTGCATCTATTGTAGTTTCGGATTTTGTTGTTGATTGGGTTTTATTCTTCTTCGTCCGCTCCTGGGAAGTGGAAGACCAGCTGTCTCTCCATAGTGTAGATGATCTTGCTGGGGGTCTGATACCACTTATGCTGCTGTCTGCTGCTATCCTCACCACTCGATCCGAGCTTGCTTTTCCCGCGTGATTTCTCCAGAAACGTCTTCTTTCTCTCCCCCATCGCACAACATCTTCGACATCGCAGATTTTTTCTTGTTTCAGAGTTTTGTACTCTGTCGCGTGTTAGGCCTGCAATGGGTCGTAGCGTCTTCATTTCGGATGTCCTAAGAAGGCTTTTTGTTCTCGCGGTGTCGGCTCTTGTTTCCGTGCCTCTCATCAACGGGTGAAAATACAAACTGTATTTGTGTCGGGTTGTGGTCCCGTGGTTAGTGTTAGCCCTGCAATGGGTCGTAGAGTCTTCATTTCGGTGGTTGTAAGAAGGCTTTTCGTTCTCGTTCTCATTTCGATTGGGTTTTGATTAACATTACTTACACAACGCGTTGTACCTAATTAACTAACTCACTGTTCATATATAGAGTCTGACGTATACATCTAAAACTACCACTATCTTATTTTATCTGAAATTTTGGTGGCTGGTACACAGACGCCTCCACAACGCAGACCAGTACTGTTGTGGATCAGAAGAGAAAATGTACAATTTATTTGTATTAAATTTTATTTTATTTTATAGGTTATGAATAAGAGTACTTAGTTACCTCTTTAGGGAAGAAGTTCGCTTTACAAACTTTATTTTAAATTGATATTATAATTAAACACACTAATCATACATAAGTATATTATATGATATTTTTTACATCAAAAGCATTGCAAACTTTGTGGTACGGTAATACATATAACACTTTTCTCATCGTTCACTTTGTGTAATATCATTTTAAAAATTTTAAGTTTTTAAGTGGTATTACACAAAGTCAACGAATGAATGATATAAACAAATTAATGATGAGAGTTTTATATTACATTATATTCTACATAGTTGTGAACCCCTGATATTAATTCCAATGAAGGGCGCCAGCTAGAGCGCCATCGCACTTCACACCAAATAGGAATTGGTAGACACCATAATGCAAATCAAAAATACTCGCGCAAGATGAGGTTCGTAGTTAAGACTTGATTTATGGGTCCTCCTTACCAATAATAGTCAATGCTCAGCAATACTTAGTGCCTACTTAAATATCACTAACTTTAAACATCGAAAAATATGGTTTTGTATACAGTATCGAACAGATTATTTGAAACAAAACTTTTTTATTGTATTTTCGTAAAGTTTTGTAAAATCTTTTATTTTTTAGTTATATCACATATTAATATTAAATATGATCTCATTTGGGCTCAATCAAAGATTTTACTCTTCTTGGCATCTATTATATAAGGTTTTGGCACGTGGATGCCATTGTTTCGTCTCGAAACCATACCTGAATTATGGACAAAATGAGCTTTTCCACCGTTCAATTTTGGAGAGCCGATTCATACAGATTGCCGATAGATTTTCAATAAGTTTTATGTCAGGCAAATTCTTGACCAGTCCAACACAGTTCATTGTGTTTGTATGAAAAATTTCGTCATTTTTTTGGATTTGTGGCAGCGGGTTAAATTCTGCTGAAATATTCCATTACCATTTGACCTTCGTTTTTGTATCTCTGGTAGTATCTTTTCCAGCAGGATTGGGTGATACTTCTCGCTATTCATCATCTCAGTCACTGAAAGAAGCAGCCCTGGTCCATAATACGAGGAACACCCACAAAACATTTTTTGGAGGTGTTTAAAATACAAAAAAAAAATTGTTTCAATTAATCTGTTCGATACTGTATATATGACCATTTTTTTGATATGATGATACACAGCGAGAAACAAACCTAACCATTTATTAATTAAAGTTTTACTCAGTAAATCTACTGTGATACGTGTTTTGTTTGAAAATGATGAGGAATGCATCGAAACACGTGTCACAATTAAGAAATAGTTGTATTTACTATGTAAAACTTAAATTATAAATGGATAGATTTTACCACAAAGTGACTGCCGAATCAATTAAGGAAATAATCAAATCTCTTTGGCCATCCAAGGATACTGAAGGACCTCTGCTTCGTGACCTACCATGATTCAGTATTTTGTATTTGTTTTCCCACATACTGAAAACATGCGAAAAAATCATAAGTGAAAATAAATGTATTAGAGATATCAATATGACAATAAAGTAACAAAATGTATCAGAATATATGAAAATAATAGGAAGTAATATGACAATTCTCAAATCTCAAATTGATTATGACAATGAACTAACATTGAGAGCAACGTAAGAATATACAAAACATGTCGCTCACTTCTTTTAACAACATCATATTAAAAATCGTCAACATGTTTTCGGAATGCCCAGAAAATGTACTACATCCCAGTAAAAGCGGCATATTTTTAACTTAATATTTACCCGCTACAGGGCAGAAAAGGTATTATTTAAAAATAAAAATGATTTATATATATATATATATATATATATATATATATATATATATATATATATATATATATATATATATATATATTTATATATATATATATATATATATATATATATTTATATATATATATATAAATATATATATATATATATATATATATTTTTATATATATATATATATATATATATATATATATATATATATATATATATATATATATATATATATATATATATATATATATATATATATATTCAGGTTTTACTTTAAAATATCTGTTGCACAGTAAAAAGTTCAATAAGTGGCTTGATATTTATTTTAAATAAATTTCATTATATTCTTAAACTTTAAAAACAATCTCCTGAAAAATCAAGTTTTTTGATAAATGACGTTGTTGAAAGGAGTGAGCGATGTGTAAGACCGATTGCCGCATTTGAGAATCAAATCTATTCTAAGAATTTCAGAAAAGAGGACAATGAGGTTAGAAAGAGCAAAAAAGGAACACATTTCGTTTCTGCTCAATAAAAAGCTTCTTTTTATCTCACCAATAGATGTCTCTAGTGAAGTTCTAGTGATTCAAGAACAAAGTTTCGAAGTTGGTTCATATATATATAGAACTTCCAAGAATTTGAGAAGTGATATCTATGGTTGATTTGAGTAAGCTTTTATTTAGCAAAGACCCCTTTATTAACCCTTAGATATACTGTTTCAAAATAATGGTCACGATCAATATACATTAATCGCAATTCCGCTAAATAATAATTGACTGTTAATATAATGACTTATTCATTCGCTTAATAATGAATGCCATCTGGAATTAGATCAGTCTACTAGGTATGAGTCACATCAAAACCATTAAATTAATTAACTTTAAACAATAATCTCGGCTCTAGGCAGTAAATGGTTGAATACGGAGATCGAACCCTTGACCCCGCGTGTCCTCGCGAGCGCTGCAACCACTGCGCCATTAGCTACTATGTAACTCACAAACAGAATAGAGATCTTACTTGGGACCATTCTGAGCATAATATGTAAATACCACTATTTAATACTATAAATAGTGGTATTTACTTAGTAAAACATACATAATATGATTTCTTGAAATTTCTGTCAGAATATGAAATACTTTTTCATATTATTTTTTGACATCTCATCAAAGATGAAGAAGAATATAAAAGTCTGGGCATTCGACCGTCATAGGCTGGTTTAAGTGATCACTTTGCACACGTGTAACATTCACCAATTCTACCCATGATTGACAACCACACTACTCAAATTCTTGGAACTTCTAAATATATTGTTCAAATTCGAAACATAGTGCTTGAATTACTAGATCTTCACTAGAGACATCTATTGGTGAGATGAAAAGAAGCTTTTTATTGAGCAGAAACTATTAGATTTGTGTGTGAGGTCCATATCCTGGATTACAATCACATACTATAGAAAATATCAATTGTGTAATATCAAATATCAAAACATCAAGTATTTGGACGCACTCAAAATGATGTTAATTTTTTATTTCGATTTTCTGTCATACATACATGATATGTTTAATGATATTCGTTTTGAAATTATATATTCAATTTTCTTCTTCATCTTTGATAACATGTCAAAAAATAAAATGATAAATAACTCCTGTAATTGGAGATAATCCAGATTTGAGAACAAGTATTTGGACACACTCAAAATGTTCCAAAACGAATAACACTGATTTCATCTTGTATGTTGTGAGTGGATCGTGACGAGTTTTCCTCGTTTTACTTTAATATTGATCCTCTAATATATTTTAAACAAGACCTCAATAGGTACATCTAACACCGTTAGTCATAAATCATTAATATGTAGTAATATTGTTGATTTCGACAGCTCAATGTCGTTCTTTGCGCAGGGATATTCAACAGGAAGAGAAACTTGAGAAATAATGTTATTCTGACATCAAACTTCCTTCCTGTTTGGGGGAAGCTTTTAAAACCACATCAGGCTTAGGAAATGCTTGGTAGGGTCGCTTTCGTGGCTCAGGTTGTTTGGTGTTCTTCCTTAGGACTTTGGGTTTGGGAGTGGGTATAGTTCGGCCTGTCGGTACGGGTGATTTCCTAATGGAGCCGGGGTCCCCTAGTATGGTTTTTTATGAGGTCAAGGGATCTTGCATCCCTTATGTCATCCCTTATATCCCTAGTAGGGTAACAAACCTTCATGTTGCTCGGCTGTCCAAACTTAAAACACAGTAAGGGACATTTTTGTAGTCCTTTTTGTACTTAGTAGATTCTACTTAGTCTGCTACAAAAAAAATGTCCCTTACTGTGTTTTAAGTTCGGATAGCCGTGCTGTCACCCTGGTCTTTAGAACATGATTGCGGATTGTACACACTAGTTAGTATTGACTTACATGCCCCGCTGACAGTGATAGGGACTTTGAAAGCATAAATATTTTTTTTTAAATCTTTGACTGCGAAAAACTTGCATGATTAAATCAATACCGATTATGATTTTTTAAAGGTTTTTTATGGTTGGGTCCGAATACAAACAGAGTATCTATACCGGACCTGGGAACATTTCGGGGGCTTTCAGAGGGGTGCTTCTATCCACCAAACAGATTTGAACTCAATTCTAGAATTAGGATCCGAAAGAATGGTGGATACTTGGGTGGGAAATTGAATTCCTGCCTGTATTAAGCTATTAAGTAAGTTCTCCTGCTCTGTTGTGAGAGGATAATGTATAGAATTCGCATCCTCTGTATCTTTTTTACATGGGAATTGAATTTATTATTACTTTGCTTATGATGTACAAGGTTTATAGATCATAAATGGATTTCTGTTTCTTCTAACTTAAAAAAATGTTTTATTTTAATCTGTGTTAGGAACGCGAGGGATAATCTAGTGTGGGCCAATCAGGATCTTGTCAGCATTTGCTCATTGCTGGGAGGAAACCACGTTGCACTCCTCAGGAGAAGGCGGACGTTGACTGTCGTCAACAGACCTTCCGTTCCACTAGAAGAGGGTTCGGTATTTTTTGTCTCCTATATCTTGTCCACATTCGCAATATGGTGATGTAACGCACTGTATCTTGAAGAGTTGCACAGGCAGTGACCAGACCTAAGGCCAGTTATATTGTTTTTTTTTTTATAAAATAAAACAACTTTGTTTTAAGCACTTTTTATTGGTACACTTTATCCAACCGGTTTCATACTATTTTTGGGCGATTCCATTCGGGGCTCACGAGTCATTTAGGGAGTTGACGTATTTGCTAAGCAATGCACAATAAAAACAACATTACACTTTATCCAACCGGTTTCATATTGTTTTTGGGCGATTCCATTTTACACTTTATCCAACCGGTTTCATATTGTTTTTGGGCGATTCCATTAGTAGCTCACGAGTCATTCGGAGTTGACGTATTTGCTAAGCAATGCACAATAAAAAAAAACATTTAGGAGTTTTTTTAATCATATTCTTTCAATTGTATTTTCACATGGTGAAAGGAGTGCGTGGAAGTTTTTGGTAAGGGAAGGGTAATTAAATTTGAGCATTTAAAAGTTTTAGAATTTAGTACATAAACCCTGATGATTTCAAGGTTCTTGTCGAAACCGGTTGGATAAAGTGTATCAATAAAAAGTAGTTAATAAAACAAAGTTGTTTTATTTTATAAAGTTTATAAAATGTGCCACAAAGTATCTGCGAAAAACATTCAAGAAAAGTTATATTGTTACTCACGTTCAAGAAGTCTCTTTTACACACATGCATCGCAGTAAATACGACCCGAACGGGAGCGATGGCGATGTTGGATATCCCTGCCCAACTGTTGAACACAAATTCCGATCCAATTCTTCGGCGGTACTGAAAATTTGACAGATCTTAAATCAATAATACGGACATCTCAATGTATGTAGGTGCTAATAAAAACAATCATTGCAAGCCTAGGTAACTTCAATCAAAATTCAACTCGTCTAGGCTTGCTCATACATCGCTCACTCCTTTCAGCAACGTCATAAAAAAAAACTATACATATATTGTTTAAGAAATAAATAAAATGAAAAAAAAGCGAAATTTCGAAGTGAACACCCCGTCAATCCGATGCGTTGTCCTATATCATCTTTGTATCAGAGAGAGAAAAGAAAGAAAAATAAAAAATAAAGAAAAGGCAGATAAGTATTAAAAAAGAAGTGAGACTTCTCAGTATGCTTTGGAAGACAAACAAGGGAGGATGCAAAATATAGAAAAATATTGAGTGATATCACTCACTCCTAAATCATAAGAACATCATAAATCAAAAAACTTGATTTTTCAGGAGATCGTTTTTAAAGTTTAAAAATATAATAAAATGTATTAAAAATAAATGTCAAGCCACTTGTTGAACTTTCCACTGTCCATAAGATTTTTTCAAGTAAAAACTGGTTGTTTTTTCTCCATTTGAAATATATTTAGTATATTTAAAAAAAAAATAAACGATACCTTTTCCTCAAAATGCAAAAACAACACTTTCTGCCCTGTAGCGGGTAAATATTAAGTTAAAAATGTGCCGCCTTTGCTGGGATATAGTACATTTTCTGCGCATTCCGAAAACATGCACAACTGAAAATTGACGATTTTTGATACATGACATTGTTGAAAGGAGTGAGCGACGTGTGTAAAAACTGACTCGGAAGTTTTCGAATATTTAGACTTCCATATTGTTCTTTGTCTATGTTGAGATGTCAAAAATGTAAAAATAACATTATTATTTATCTCAAAATAGATGAAGAAGAATATGAATGTAGTTGGTTTAAGTGATGACTATACACACGTGTAACATTCACCAATTGTACCCATGATTGATAACCACACTACTCAAATTATTGGAACTTCTTTATATATTGTTCAAATTCGAAACATAGTATTTTAATCACTAGACACATCTATGGTGAGATGAAAAAAGGTTTTTATTTGGCAGAAACTCTTTTATTTGTATGTGAGGTCCTGGATTATAATCACATACACGAGAAACGCTAGAAAATATCCTTTTCATTTCATTATTTTAGCTTATAATTTGACCAGTTAATTTATTTACTTCATTTTAAGTGTGTCCAAATAACAAAGTAAAAATAACATTGTCGTTTTATTCTTTTTAATCATTTTTATATAATAATAATAAGTATTATGAAACAAAACATATAAATGTGTGGTTTAAATTTTCTCTGTTTTCCATTTAACGGACTAAATAACAACTTTTTTTTTGCCTTACGATAATAAACGTTGGATGGGTCGATATTTATGCTAATTAGACCTTGATCCAAGTAATAATTACAACAGTAAAAAAAATATACATTGGTATATAAAATATCAATTTGAAACTCAATACAGGATATATTTTTTATTATATATTTTGTTTAAATCAAATTATAACAATATTACGTGTTCAAATAATTTTATTTATTTATTAAACATCTCGTATAGAATAAATTGAATTTCGCATTGCTTTTAGAGATAAAGAATCAAATGTATTATTATTATTTACATGTAAATTGGAGTTCTCTTCTTGTGACTTCTACTGATCTGCATCCCAACCAGCGCTACTGTCTGCTGTGCTGGCCGGGGCTGTGGAGGCTTCTGCGCACCCGCTACACCGTACCTCGCTGTACCTTCGGATTAGAACTTGGATCTAGCTGACTAAAAGAGCTTACCAGCTACTGGTCCCTGTCACTACCAAAACTGAGGTAGGTACTGAGACAGGGACATTTAAAGCTGTTCATAAAATTTATAGTAAATTCGGGTCACAATTTTAAATATTTTTAATAATTTTTAGTACCTACGTAGTTCCTAAAATTTTGCTTAGATGGGTCCTACGTGATGCCTTGATTTTCTGTATTGGTTTCGGGGTGAGCCGGGAAGCTTTTTACATATTTAATTACGCAATGTTTAAGGTACATAACGATTGGACCAGTTCTTTATTTGTGATATTTGACTCAGAAATTCTATGTACAAAAAAAACACGTTTTTATCTACAAATCAAGTTTTATGCGATATTTGATATTAGTAACATAGATATACTTTATTATACAGGATGATTTATGGAAACCCAAAGACAGGAAGCAGAAAAAATCAACTTTTTTTTATTTAAATAGGTAATGAATCATTTTAAAATAAACACTTGTATAAGACCACTTTTGAGTTTTTTCATGGAAACATGACCAGTTTCGAGAGCTGCAGATGCTCTCATTAACATATGAATTTACTTGTTGATTAGAACATCTGTAAATTTCAAAACTAGTCATGTTTACATTAATAAACTCAAAGGTGGTCTTAAACAGGTGTTTTATTTTTAAATGTAAATCATTATGCTTTTCCACAAAGTTAATGCCGAATAAATAAATAAGGTTATGATTAAAATATCAAAGACGAATTGGAAGAAAAAACTTTGTTGAAATTTAAAGACAACATTTAAACTTTTAAATGAAAACATGGTTTGAATGGGGTATTAACAAAGAGAGCAATATAATTGAACATCATTTTAATTTATTATTTGCCTTAGACATTTTTTACAAATCATTTATAGATAGTTAAAATACATATAGATTAAACATAGTAAGAAATGTCATTAGATAATCAATATACTTTTTCAGTTTTCAATGTATATTCATCTTTTCACCTCATCCCCACCCAATGGTGCAAGCCATAAACACCTTTATTAATTTTCACCAAGCATTTCAAGTTGAGTCGGTTTGTATGATCGTCCTGTATTATGATTTTATCTCAAATTTCTAATTTTTTGTTCAAGCATTTTGAATTAATTTAGGCATAGGTCATTGCACTGCATTTATTTATTCTGAATTTCGTCAACAAATGGCGGTGTTCTTATCAAACGTTTAAGCTGGGCCGAAAATTTCACACAAAAAATTGTCAACCAGATCCCCACTTCTGTTACTTTCTCTCGTCTATTTAAAAATCATCATTTTCCTATAAATTATCGTCATTCTGTATGTCTTGTGCTTCATATTGATATAAAACACCACCCAGCTTCGATGTGTTTTACGAAATTTACAAGAAAATAAGTAGAAATTTAGATAAACTATATAATTTCTGCGATTTCTCTATGCGCTGAAACGTCACATTGACAGTTGGTCATTCAAATGAGAGCCATTTACTTCAATTTTATTTAATTCCTGACCAATGATGAAATGAACGAATATCGTTTATTCTGTGTACTGAAAATTGCGAAAATTTATTGCACAATGATATATATCAAGTGTAAAAAATTAATTGCTGGAACCATAATTTTATAGAATGGACCCAATATACTCATTTGTTGGAAAAGTCCATTTTCATAGGGCCCAGTATTAAGTCGCAACTTAATTTTTTCTAAACCCAGGTAACATTTGACGTACCTAATTGAATTTTCTTCTTAAAACACCGCTTTTATACTGAAAAAATAAGTTTTTCTTCGAAATAAATATATGGTTTTGAGAAGAAAAGAGTTATTGAAAGGTGAGGAGTTAAAAAAATACATTAAAATGTTTTTTCAATATATATTTTAGAAAACAAGAAATCTAATATACATATTTTTTAAATGAGGAGTGAGGAGACTGTCTACACTAAACGCGCCGGGCGCGTAATGATTTGAACCCTTGAGATCTAGGCCTTAAATGCAGTTTTCCTTTATGTGATACAAGAATGACCATCAAAATTATGACCATATATGATATATAATAGTTTGCATGTATTAAAATCTTATAAAACTCGAGTACAAAGTATTAATATACAAATCTATTTCAAGTTATATATTTTATTTACTTTATTTCATCTACTGAAAGAGTTTTCCATACAACGGGGCTGTTCCCAACTCTCCCAATCCAAATGGCGGCAAAAAATTGGTCCTCAGGTAAAAATCACCAGAGCTTGAATTACTGGCAGCGTAACCCATTACGGCTCGTTCATTTTTGGAGCATTTCGAATCCAAAAACGACTTCCAAGAGTCGCATCGGACTCCGACAAAAACATTAGGTCTGTTGACCGACTCCTCCCAGAGCTGCCAGACTCGGTTGTGACTGCAAACGGACTCGATACAACCGGGCTGTCTCAATCCTCCACCGTTGGGATAAAAGTCAACGTGGCCGATTGTCTTATTGATACCGTAAACTCCGATGTTGGTGTGAATCACATCGACAAAGGCGGCATCGCCTTTATCTAGCCTGGAGTCAGGTGGCGAGTCGAAGAAACACGGCCCCGCTGGGTCCATTCCGGTGATCCTAGGCAACTTCTCTCCTGGTCTTTTTTTCTGGAAATTTTTCCCAGCAAAGCCCGCGATATGGGCTCCCAAACTGTGTCCGACGAGATGGATCGAGCTAACGGGAACACCTTTATTAACCAACTCTATGAGCATCGACCCCAAGACTTCTCCGATGTATCTCACCATCACAGACGACCTTAAGTAAAAAGCCCTGATGAGTTTACTGGAGTCCAAAGCCAAGATATTGTATTTCCCTTGGATTTTGTAAGCTTGGGCGATGCTCTGGCCGGAAAGGAGTGCCGGGTTGTCTATGAAGCCGTGGATAAAGATGACGGTCTTCTTCGTGGGGTCGAAGTGCTTGGATTCTAAGAGGGAGGCAGCCGCTGACGGGAAAACTTCATGATACAACATGGCTTGAGAGGTGTACTCTACAACACGAAGGTTGACTGTATCTGAAGCCCTCGATATCTTCTCTACCTGACCGACCACAGACTGACCTGAAACATATCACTAGTATAAATTTGTAATATAAAAAAAACATGTTTTTCATAACATTATTGCGTTTTATTTTTTGACATCTCAACATAATGAAGGAGAATAAAGAAGTCTGGGCATTTAGGGGGCTTACGACCCTCATAGGCTGGTTTGAGCGATCACTTTACATATGTGTAACATTCGTCAATTCTACCCATGATTGATAACCACACTACTCAAATTCTTGGAAGTTCTACATTTATGAACCCATTTTGAAACAGTGTTCAAATATGGCTTCATATATAACTTTATGCACAAATAACATTCACCACTCCACCCATGATTGACAACCACACTACTCATATTTTCAGAACTCCTAGATATAGTGATAGCTTTCTCAATCCAACATAGATGGCTGTTGTGAACTCATATGAAGTGTCATGAGTTTACAACTCCTACAATTTCGAAAATCTCATGATGCTTTCTTTATATTTAAGTTCTCTAGAGCCGTCTATGGCTGGTTTGAGAAACCTTTAGTTTAGCAAAGACCCTTATATTTAGTATGCAAGATCCTAACCGGATTATTTTACATGCTGGGACACATCTGAAAATATGATTTTCAATAAAAACAATTATGCAATAAAATTATAAGCTGCATAAAAAATGAGAAAAAAATATTGAAAGTGAAATATTGAGGAGTGAGGACTGAACTTTATTTTTCGGTAAAAAATGTTTTAACAAATTTAACTATTTTTCACAAAAATGAGAAACAGCTGTAACAGAATATTCATTTGACAGCAATTTTTTTATTCCATTAACTGTTTGTGTTTTTTTTATATAAGTATAATGTATTGACTTGTTAAAAATGACTAACTGCATTGATGTTTATTTTCTTTGCTAAGCAAAAGTGACTTAAATGGCCCTCCTAAACATTTTAGGTTTGTTAGTTGGTCATTTTCTCTTGTACGACTACGACATATATATATTGTATATGTATATATATGAATTTAAATATAAAACACTTGTACTTACAGACATCGTCAACTTTTTCCCACAATTTAGAGTCCAAATGTTCCAGTAGACCATTTCCCTTCACTCCTGCGAGAAACAGTACGAGGAACAGAGCCAAAAACTTCATCTTGATCAATACTGGCAAACCATATACTGCTCTAACTCAAATCATCAAATACACTTCTTATATAGCTCTAATATTCTGTGCTGGTAATAAATGAATATTTAATGTGTCTATCAATCTAATGACATTTAATACAAAATATACATTTCAGGTAGTTAACGCCATTTGATAATGAAATAGATATTTTAGATAGCTAATGGCTAAAGGCAATTGTTGAGTTCTTAATTAGATATAGAAAAAGTGAATGCTGGGAACACTGTGAATGGTGCACTGAAATCTTCTTCTTCTTTCCATGTTCGCTCCCTAGGTGGAGCATATGGTCAACACGAGACGTCTCCGAGTCACTCTGTCACGCGCCATCTCCTTGGCTTCCTCCCAGGTCAGTCCGGCGTCTCGAAGTTCCGTTGAGTATAGTCGGTGAATGGTCGTCGGCGCCCTTCCGGGGCGCCGGAATCCTCGGGATTGGAAGAAGAGGCACTGAAATCAGTTACCTCTAATCTTATCCGCACCCAATGGTGCATTGTGCACTGCATCGTATTGACGCAGTTATCTTGATCGTTACTTTCATGAAGGCACAGACTCGACTCACTCCTGCACTTCAAGGACCAGTCCAAGTTAATATTTAAGTGCAAAATCAATATTTCTTTTCACTCCCCCCTGGGAATCGAACCCAAGACCTCCAGCACGTTAACCATTACACCACAGAGGCGGACAAGAAAATTAGTTATAGCAAATAAAAACCTATCAGCAAAAGCTAAACTGGCAGTAAGCAATGGAGTCCTGGTTCCAACCCAAATGTATGTAAAAGAAGCATGGACTAAAAAAGGATGAAAGTAGACTGAATGCAGTCTAAATGTGGTCTCTCAGTGCGGCAAAACCATGTATGAAAGATGTTACAATGGTGATATGAGTAAAGAATGCAAGGCTGAGACAACAATAAGCGACAAAATTAAGAAAGGTGTGTTGATGGGCATGTTGAAAAAATGAATGGAGAAAGAACAGAAGAATAAATTTATAAGGCGAATGTAGTTAGAAATAGGGGCAGAGCAAGGCAGAGTAAAAATGGCACAATCAAGTATTTCAAATACTTGGGCTTGGTCAGGTCAGGAGTTAAAATAATCGGCAGGTGTATATGAGAAGCCGTGTGAATTTGGAAGAGGCGAAGGTTGTTTTCAAAGACAGGCTAGTGTGGCATTCTATTCACTATCCACCCCTGCAAGGAAGCAGCGTGAGGGTTAGTTTTTTTATTAACATAATTTTTATACATTTATTTAAAGAACAATTTTAATTTTTTTTTTTTAAATCGCAGAGATCCACCAAGCCAAGCCACCTTGTGTGTCTTGTCGGTGAAGTTCTTTTTATGTACATTTTTATTGTTTTTAACGATTGTAACCTAATACACACAAAAGAGAATGAAAAAATTTAAAATATGAACTACTTTACAATTTTCATAAAATTAACTCTTGATCATTTACCCATTCCTTTATTTTGCCATTGTTCCATATTTTATTTTGACCTCTAACATCCGTAGGCAACAAATTAAAAATGTTCAGAACGATATATTGCAGTGTTCCACTCCCATATTTACTGTTAATTCTTGGGACTATCAAACCTTCGTTGTGTGTAAATCCTGTATCATGGTTGTGTACTAGAAGATTTTAATATTTTTTTCCTAATTAATATTTTATTATTCTTAGTTATTAATTAATTATTGATTAATATTTTATTAACTATGATACGGCAACACTGTATCCCAGTGTTGCCAGTTCTGCCACTGTCATTTAAGTACTGCACCTTAATAAAATCTGGTTTGCGATTTTCTCAGGAGCAATAGCAACTCTGAGGGAGGATTTTGCCCAGGGGTGGCTTCGGAGGGACTCACCTAAGCCTTCTATTTAATGAAGGAAATAAAAAATATCTTGCCATGTAATTTTAAAAAAATCCTAGTAGACCTTGTCGACCAGATGAACTTATGGTCAAGATTTTTATGGATATCTGAACAAAGATGAAGAAGTCTATTGAGATGTGAATAGATATTACCGACAAAGTTTTACTCAATAAATATAATCTTTTTGATTAAAGCATATACACATAACTTTCTGAAATTTGAGCAGTGCACTTATCGATCATGGATGATGTTAGTGTATAAAGAGATCACAAGGGATCACGATTCGCTCACTCCTTTCAACGTCATATACCATATAACTTGATTTTTCAGATCGTTTTTTAAGTTAAAAATATAATAAAATGTATTAAAAATAAATATCAAGCCACTAACTTTTTATTGTGCAACAGATCTTTTTAGGTAAAACCTGAATGTTTTTTCTCCATTTGAAAAATAATTAATATATTAAAAAGAAAATTAAACAATACCTTTTCTTCAAAATGCAAAAACAACTCTTTCTGCCCTGTAGCGGGTAAATATTAAGTTAAAAATATGCCGCTTTTGCTGGGTTATAGTATTTCAATTTTCAATTTCAATTTATTCAATAAAAAAATAATATATACATAACAAACAATATTCAAGGCGTATATATTAAAAAAGTACATTTTCTGGGCATTCTGACAACATGCACAACTGAAAATTGTCAATTTTTGATATATGACGTTGTTGAAAGGAATGAGCGAATTGTAAGCCCTGTAAATACCCAGACTTCCATACTTCTTCATCTTAATTAAGATATCAACAAAAAACATTTTTTCTTGAAAACATCACTTGGTTTTCAGCCCATTATTTGTACGCTAACAGGTAAACTGACAACCAGGTTTGTTTCTAACCCTTATCTGCACCCAATGGTACACAGCCCTCTGCGTCATATGAAAGAATAGTGATTAGTCCTGAACTACGCTACCCTGGATTGGTGTAATAAGTACCTCCCAGGACCTCCCAACACAGTAGTCAAACACCCTGACCCCTACAATAAAGGGGTACAAAAATTTAATAAGATAAATAAAACAAAGATATCATAAAAATTCTTTATTTTTTAACTAAAAACTTACAGATTTCAATTGTAAAAAAAAGAAAATTGACATACCTATACACTAAACTCCCCATTTATACGGTAATAATAATAATACACTTGGGTAAATTATTTAGTGTCATTTTCATAAATACTACCTCAAGGGCGCTTCGCTGCGATTGAACTGGGGGAAAGGAGATAGAGGAAATGATTTAGCAAACAAATGTGCTTTTAGTTTTTTTTAAAGATCATCTCACTATCTCTACTACTCTAATACTACTGGTGGAAGAGTATTTCACGCTATCGGTCCCGCAACAGCAGTCACGCTTAACGAATTTAGTGCGCTGGTAAGATCACTTTACCCATAGCAGTTGTAGATCGAGATGTGAGACATCTAAGTGATAGATATGTTCCACGCGATACCTTGAAAAGAACTTAATTCATTTTTGCTTATTGAATCTTAATTTTATTTAAAAAATCAAGGGTTACAAAAATTATGATTCAGCTAGCCCTCTTCTGCATGCCTTTCTGCCCATAATAACTGAGCAGCGATTGATTACATGCGAGGGGTGTAGCAAATCCCAAATAACTTTAATGCATTATCAAAATACTGTTAAATTTTTTCCATTTTTTTGCACCGTGTCAATTCAAAATCGTGTAAAAAAAAAAGGGAATTCAGTGATTTGAGATGTTTAACAAACTAACATTTATTTTTATATAGACATCCCTACTAAGTCTTGAAACAATCGAAGCCATCCTACTCACCACACTGAACAATGCCTAGGATCACAAGAAATGGACCCACATTATCTGGGCTGTGAAAGTGAAGCAATTATAACACAAGGCAACGAGTAGAATGACCAAGCTTACTCTTGACCAATTTGGTTAAAGGAAAATTGGATACAAAGAAGGGACAACTGGCTTGCTTTAAGATACCATGCTGATTACGACGATACCATATGCCGGTATAATATCATTCAGTCTCACGAAAAAAAAATTCAGTCAAAAATTATCCAAATTCAACCAATTTTCAGTCTGATGAAATTTTTTCTTCGGTCAAAATTGATCCATATTTTATAAGATATGATTCAAGTTTAAAGCAGTACGATAATACTCACCATGTTACAGCAGTGGTACTCCTGATTTATGAACACTGGAAAACAAGGGTGAAGCAACACTTAGATGCAAAATAAGCTTTTACTTATAGTTTAGATACTAATTCAATACGTCAAAAGTAATTGACAAGCATGCTACATAATCCATTTCTCTTAGGTATAAATTGTAACTGATTTTGTGTGATTCTAGAATTATGTAGGGCATTGTTCCGCAAAGTGTGTGCCGCGGCACACAGTGTACCGTGGCGATGAGTTGGTGTGCCACGGAAAAGTCTAGTTTTGTGGAAACAACACAATCGCTCCAAATTTTAATTGCCTGTGCTCAGTTAAGTAGGCTCACATTTCGCATCATACATAATATGGTCAATATGTTACCATATGTAACATGCACCTTTGAAATTTCTTAATTTGGTAGAAATACCTTGAACTTTGCAGAACACTGATGTAGGGTACTTCAGTCACCCAAAATTTACCATTTTTTTGGACATATCTCCTGTCTGGACTCAAATAGAAAATTTGAAACTTTTATATCTTCAGTTAACACATTGTTTGCAAGAAACGCTAAAAGCATCTTTCACATACCATTGGTAGAGAACAGGAGACTTTTATGAGCGTTCTATTACTTACTTACTTTTGGTAGAGCGCGAGATGCCAAAAACATTGTACAGATGGGAATTGGGTTTGCGGTTACTTGTGATTAGTAAACGACCCTAATTAGGGTCAGGGTTGATGAGAAAACCGCCCGACAACAATGTGTTAATAAATTTATGTATTAAGTAATTGTATTTTTTCAAAATCTGACAATTTCCTGAAAGCTTGCAATCTTTTTTGGGTAAATTCAGTTTCACAGTTACTAGTGAATATGTCGCCTCGAACCTTTTCATTTCAATGAAAAAAAAAATTTATAATGAATACTACCATATTCTAGAAATCGCAAAAGTCCAAATTATGGGTACCTACTCTTCAATCAGTTTACCCACTCCAAATTTTGATCCTTTAAATGAGAATTTTTTAATTAATATTTTTCTTGACAAACTTACCTTAATTAATGGATTCTTCCTCAAACATATGTAATAAATAAATATTTTTCCTTAATTTTTTCCCAGTTACATAAATGAACACTGGATTTATTCTCTAAATGCTCGGCTTCAAATGTAATTAGAGGTAAGAAGTTAAAATATATTTTGTATATTAAAAGCATTGTTAACTTTGTGGTATGGTAATATAACTCCTAATATCATTCATCGTTCACTTTGTATTAAACCACTTTAACCTTAGATAACTGAACTATATTTGTAGATACATGGTAACTAAACATGCGTCAGGCGGACTACACAATTAAAAACGTGAAAATTAACAAAAGTATTTATTAAAAATAGTAACTAGTTACATGACACTTAAGTTTGGTTTATTAGGAATGAATGTAAGAGACATTTAACAATAAATCACTATTCCGTAAACAAAGCCTGGCGGGTGCGGGGCGCAGGGAAGTAAGTGCACTTGACTTTTTCCCAGTAGGGCGTCGTCGTGTGGACGAATGTTTAGTTATCGAAGGATAAAGTGGTATTACACAAAGTGAACGATGAATGATAAGGAGAGTAGGTTTAAAATAATTCAGTGGTTTTTTTTCAGAAATAATGCCTGTATTAACACTTTGTGGTCCGCTCACGAACTAATTTATTTTTAACACCTGTATCAGGTGACCGCTCACGTATTAATACGTGTTCATCTAGTCCTTGGTTCTTCGAGCCACGGTGGATTTATTTAGAAATATTAGGAGCTATTCTTGGATGGTACTCAGCCTAGAAGCTTTACATTGTTTTAGTGAAAGTGTAAGGTCTTTTATGAAATATTACTTTTTTTAATCTGCGACATTTATTGTTACCACTGTGCAGAATGGGCGACTCCAAAGACTGCAAATGGCGTCATACATCAATATTTGAAATTTGTAAACTAGACAGCTGCAGTGTACAGACAAATTGATGAAACGGGCGTAAATGTGTATCAACACTGGCGGCAGCCACTTGACATATTTTCCACTCGACAGAAAAAATTGTAAAGGTCCAAATAAAGATTTCCATAACTTTTTTATAGTTAGTAAAAAAGTTATTTAAAAACAAAATTGGGTGATTAGTTATACGCCACCCTAAATTTGTTTGTATACTCCAGCTGTCTAGTTCACAAATCGCTCACTCCTTGCAAGAACGTCATTAAAGTTGAAAAATATAATAAAATGTATTGAAAATAAATATCAAGCCACTTATTGAACTTTTTACTGTGCAACAGATTTTTTTAGGTAAAACCTGGAGGTTTTTTCTTAATTTGAATAATATTTAGTATATTTAAAAAAAAATTAAACTCTGCCCTGTAGCTGGTAAATATTAAGTTAAAAATATGCCTGTTTTGATGGGATATAGTACATTTTCTGACCACACCGAAAACATGCACAACTGAAAAATGACGATTTTTGATTTATGACGTTCTTGAAAGGAGTGAGCGAAATGTCAAATATGATTGACGTACGACACCATTTGCTTAAATTATAACATCTTCTGATAGCGTGATGTATTTTGCGCCATCTGTATAAAGGGCTCCGGCACACAAAGCGTTCATAAGTAATAAGTTTTTAGTAGTAAAATACCATTGTTGCGGGAGTTAAACCAGTTTTTATATTTGAAGTCACATCATCAAATTATAAAAATGTAATTAAAATAAATTCAATTCAGGAAACACAGCCATGTACATTCTAATTTGACTACACATTTTCACACGTTAGGGTGGAGACTGACCTCCACATTTCGTCGTAACGTAACACGTTACGATGCGAGCATTCAGGCAGTCAGTACAGCGAGCCGAGCGCTCCATCCATAGTTCCGGATGCTTGCTGATACTTACCGCGAGCGATGTTACGACGTTACGTTACGACGAAATGCTCCGGTCAGTCTCCGCCCTTAGAGATTTTATATTACTTTGTTTATTATTTTTAATATGAATTGGTCATTATTGCATCGTTGATTAATTTCATACGAAATATAATTCTTTTTGTGATATAATAGTCGAGAGTGAGAAAATATAGCATTTCTACAGTAGCATAAAACAATTAATTCTCGACCATACTATATTTACCAAGAGTCGATATGTTAATATGTATGTATTTTGAAATAACTCAAATATATTTAGATGATTTTTGTACGTGTTATTAGCAGAAAAATTTAAGCTACATAGTATTTTCACTTGCGGGAAATATTGGAAAATTTTATACATGTAAACACTTCATGCTTATGTTTTTTTTTCACAAAAATAGTATTCATGTTATTTTATTTTTTATTTAAAAAGTTTACATAATTGAAAAGACGTCCAGTTCAAAAAAACAAAACAGAAGCAAAAAAAATGTAAAAAAAACTTAACCCAATATAAAAAAATAAGGACAATTTTGTCAGTTATCCAAGAATTTCCAATAAATTCCAATAAAAGTTAAAATACCATATTGTCGACCTTTCTGCACCACTATAAACCAAATGTTTCGTATTTGTATTAAAATTAAGTAAGTACAGTAGCAAAACAGTTTTCATAAAACTCAATCAAAGAAATTCAGTTTTGAGCATAGCTCATAATTTGCCTCTCAGTGGGGAAATTCTTGGGAACTATTCTGTACATAAAGAGGTTTTTTTTAAATATTTTTAATTTACTTGACTAAATCCACAGGTGTCACTTTAAGACCATTTTTTAATACATTTGATAGTATGTACTTGAATTATAAATGTTCATTAAGCTTTGGAAGAAATTAAGTTCATTTAATATTTTCTTTTAAGATGTTAACCTGTGGATGGTATTATAAAAAGTGTGTAGAAACTCAGCTGTCCAAACTTAAAACACAGTAAGGGACATTTTTTTAAAACATTATTTACGTTTTTCAAAAAAAATGTCACTTTCTGTGTTTTAAGCTTGGACAGCCGAACAAGATAAGTGTTAAGGAAATATAAGTTTATTTAGAAACAAATAATTTTATAACTATCGTATGTCAAAAAATTGACATAATTTTGCATGACCTAACCTAATCTCCGTAGTTTAAAAGCAGATTATTGAATTGTGTTTCTTAAAAACTTCATAAATCTGTCGACGGTTTAGTCTACATAAAATCATTAGCAAACAGATTCAATCAAAATAGATTTGCACAGAGTAAGTTGCGATAACCTAATTTATGTAAAATCACAAAGAATATATAAATGCGACAATTCATATATAAAAAATGCGATATTGCAAAGGCTGCAAAGGAGATGCACCAGTCTGGAAAACATTTGCGACAAGATGTTATGACAGTAGAAACGGGCCGGTTCGGGTGGAACTTACCTCCGGAACGGGTGGAGAGGTCTTCTCGTACAAAAACACAAAGAAAGAATGCGGAAATTTTGGTAAAACATATATGTGAGATTATACGTTTACAAATACAATTTACTTACAAACTATTACAAATGGAAATGAGCTCCAGGGGGATGGGTTCAACCTTACAAAACAGATGAAAATCAATAATACAATATATATTATATAATATAACGGTCAGCCACCGGGTCCCGGGTCTGGCGGCTCGAGTGGCCGCTCCAAGCGAAGCCGGGGAGAAGCCGGCTCTATCGTTAAATGCTTATCTTACAAACAAAGTATTTGTGTACATCTAGAATCCAAAGTTAAATACACCGCGCCCGCTCGCCGCCTCCTACGGAGTGGACCGCCGTCCGCCGTCCGGCCGGGGAACTCTGCAAGCACAGACAAGAGATTGCGTGGCACTTTATACGGAACCCAATCAAACCAGATACACTACAATAACACTACGGTGAGACAAATAATAAGAGGCCGGAGTATATATATATACGACAACAATGATACAAGAAAACAAAAGTGTATAATAAACAAATTCATTAGTAAAATGGACTAATACGACATGGATAAAAGGCATATGGGCGGTTCATTCAGAAATATGTCATACAGTAAATACACGTGACGCGAGTAGAAGAGAATACATCTGCGGTGTATAGAGATTGACTTGTGGCACACGGAAATATCACTGAAATCATACCAACAATCAGTACCGGTAACCAGTGTTCAATGTCCCCCCCAGAATCAGAGTACACACAGTATCACATACGGAGCAACAGTATACAGTATACAGATATTCAGTATAACAACAGAATAACAGGAGAGAAATAATGGCATTCATGGTAATTATAATAGATGGAAATACAAAATCAACTATACCCATCGGTGTACATATTCGGTGTCACATATCAATATATTCAAACTGGATCAAAATGCTTCAGGCAACAGAAAATAAGTACAACAGGAAATCATAAAAGGTCACGGTGACATGGTCTATCGTTATTATCGGCTAGCGTCCCGGGGTGGCGGGCTACTAGTTACACTAGGCGAGGGGACCGACTAGTCCGAGTGACCCCTCGCCAACACTAGATCAATAATAAAATACATATGCCTTTGTATCATATAAGTAGATATTAGTGAATTACATTCCTATTTACACTCCTTTTCAAAGTATGCATTGTTTCAAATCAGATCAAATAAAATAAGGGAATCTCGACATCAACATACAAAATGTTCACATCGAGAATGGGATATTTAATAATAAATAAAAAAAGAGCCCAGCTGTCGATTGCAGATTGAATTAATGAATTACTTTATTTGTAAAAAGTTATTATTTTGTATGGCAAAAAACAGCGGAGCTCAGTCGGGTCGAGTGGGGTATATTAATACAAAAATACAAGAAACAAAGCGAATATCTTCTAAAGAGTTCAAGCAGTGCCAGGCCACAGCGATTAATGTTCATTTAAAAATACAATACAATCGCCAAACAAACTTACTTTTTTTTTTACCGAAATCAGTGTAATATTCTCTACCATACTTAAATAACAAATGTAATATGCTCCCTAATACTTTAATCTTAAAATGTTAATTTGTTTACTCCCAAAAAAATAACATTAGTTCTGCCAGAATCACAAACTATTTGAAACCAGTTTTATCAAAGAAAAATGTTAGTGTATTTTCTCCATTGTACTTTTTAGGCTTGAAAAATAACAGGCTTCAAAGGTAACAACTTTAATCCATTCTCTGAATTATAAATGTGGTATTTGATTAACTTAAAGAAAGCAATTATAGCTGCTTTGAATTTTATTTTAAACTGAATTTAAAAAATCGAAACTTGACATCTGACAATTACATACTGTCAGCTTTTATGGGAAGAAAATACTTATCAAATCGCGCAAAATCAGCTAGTAAACAAGTAAGTGATGATAACTATTCGGTACAAATTACCAAAATCAAACATCTCAACTATAATATGTATCGGGTAAAAATGGAGGCAAGCTACAGACAATAATAAATTGATTCTTAGAATGATAAAAGCCTCCAGGAAAATTTTCTAAATGCTCCATAATACAACTTATTTGAACGTTTTGTTAGACATTTAATGCTGTAGATTCGCAAACTATTAGTGCAATTTCATAGCAGCAAAGTCTATTATAATTACTACAATCACTGAACCAAATAGTCCCCATTCTGATAAGCCGTCTAGTTAACCTAGTTAAACGCCCTACACACGAAAGTATGTGATGTATATATACCATTCCGTGCTAACCCGCATGACCTACGCACGAGAAAAGATATCTGTTCCAAAAATATTTAATGCTTACCACTGACAATATTTTGTGACAAGAAACACTGTGATTTTTTTTGCTTGTTTATAAAAAAATATGCCTGAAAATAACCCGAAGGTAGGGTGGTTAAAGTAAGTTTGCGAGGGAAAGAAATAGCAAATCATGTGAGCCTAGCGCAGCTTGAACGAATCAATGGCCAATATCGAAAACACAACAGTGCCAAGCAAAATGTTCAATTTTACTAAGGAATTCAACAAAGAGTACCCAGTTAATGAGAATTTTTTTTTTAACAAACTGCTCTTGGCAGTATGCAAGCAAAAAAGTACAAAAAGTTAACTTCTCACAACGGTATTTCTGTTTTAAATATTCTGATATATAATGTTGACAAGTCAGCAAGACTGAATTCAAATTCCAAATATTTCATTTTTAACTTTTTGGATATATTACCCAAATTTTTTAAATGGCATTCTACCAACTGTCTGCAGTTACAATAAATAATATTCCATTGGGATATTGAAAGATTTAAATGTAAATAAATTCACAGTGAAATCACGATACAATTTTGCTTCGCATTTTCAATAAATTTCGCAGCTTAGTTTTTTTTTAAATTGCTATGCAAGAAAAGGTCTGTCAGGAAGCCTAGATGCTTCTGTATCAGATCTGGGAATATGGTAGGACAGCTTTTAATATAGTACCTTCCATTTATACTTATCATAATTTCTCTGTAATTTGACTGTAGTCAGACGGAATATTTGGTTTTCTTCTTTATATCGTACTCATACAGGAGAAAGTGACCAAGTGCATTTGTTAACAAAAACGTGATCATTGACTATTTGATATCTTACTAGCTTAATATTGCCCTGAAAACATCCCAAAGGATTTTAAACTTGGAAGTATAATATATTGACTTGTTAAAAATTACTAACTGCATTGATGTTCATTTTCTTGCCTAGCAAAAGTGATTTGAATGGCCCTCCTGAACATTTTACGTTTTGTCAGTTGATCACTTTCTCCTGTACGACTACGATATGTTAAATATTAAAATCAAACACTCATTCTTAGAGTCTACTAAAGTGTATTTTATTTTTAAAAATGCATAAAAATAAAATTTGTGAGAATAGTTTCGCCTTGTTATGGCATTTTCAAACTGACTGAAGTTTCCCAATGAAAGGCACTGCGTGTTGCTGGGAGACTGGCCAATGACGGGGCGGACGTGCGGAGGTGTGGGGGTGCGGCGGGGGGACACTCACCGTGGCTCACTGCGCCTGGTCGGGCTGCGGGTAGGAGGGCTGCTGCTGCTGCTGGTGGTAGGCCGCGTAGCCCGCGTACTGCGGCTGCTGGGCGGCCTGCGCCTGCTGGTGGTAGGGCTGCTGCTGGTAGGAGTTGCCGTACGACCCGGCCGCGCTCGCCCCCGGGCCCGAACCTCCCGCCGCCTGTAGCACCATCACAAATCATGGACACATGTTTTTTTTATAATTTTTATTAGTTCCCTAAGAAAATTCTCCTTGCGTATCATGTTTTTTTTATTATATGTGTTTTTTTTACTTACTACGTTTTAGGCAGACTTGTTTTTTATAGTTTATATTTTTTAAGTATAAAACATATAAGACTCGCCACTACCTAGACTCCATACCAAAGAATATTTTTTATTTTTTATTTACCTTATTTATTTTTTATTTTAATTTTAATTTATTTGTTTAATTTACTTAGTTTAAAAAAAAAAAAAAATTGTAAAACACCCTCTCTAAACACAAGTATCTACTTTATTAGAGAGGTAGAAACGTTATATTTAAAATATATTGTATATTTACCAACTATTTTGTATTATTTAAATATATATTTTGTAAAAAAAAAAATTTAAATAAAAAATATATATATATATATATATATATATATCGTAGTCATACAGGAGAAAGTGACCAAGTGCATTGTTTTACAAAAAAGTGATCATTGACTATTTGATATTTTACTAGCTTAATATTGGCCTGAAAAAATCCCAAAGGATTTTAAACTTGGAAGTATAATATATTGATTTGTTAAAAATGACTAGCTGCATTGGTGTTTATTTTATTGCCAAGCAAAAGTGACTTAAATGGGCATTTTACATTTTGGTAGTTGGTCACATTCCCCTGTACGACTACAATATATATATATATATATATATATATATATATATAATTTGGACACAACCAAAATGTTGTAAAAAATGAGCCTCATTAAAGACAATGTGGAACGAAACTGCCTAAACTGACAAAACCAACAAACAGCACTCTCTAGAGATCTTTTTTGGCATTTATAGCTAGAGATTTTTTAAAACTTTTTTTTATAAGAGGTCAAGGGATCTTGCATCCCTTATGTCACTGCGACTATAGGAGGTCTATTGTGACCTCCCTCTGTATCATAGCTCACTCTCAAGACCTACGAGAGTCATGTAGCTCACGACCTGGCTTGGTGGTAGGAGCTTTACCTTCTCGGAGTCCAGTAGTGGTCCTTTAAGGATGTGACTTTGTTTGCAAGCGAGTGCGTCGCAGTTATAGAAAATGTGGATTGGTGTTTCGTTATCCTTTGTACAAAATCTACATTGCTTCCATATTTAAGCATCTCCTCATACATCTTCTCATTCTGATCCGCACTAAATAATGCGCATCATATGAAAGCAGTGTTATCCTGATTGTTATATACATAAAGAAAAGGTGATCATCAAGGTAATTTTGAATAAATGTTAGTAATAATGTAATATCTGCCTCCGTAGTGTAATGGCCAGCACACTCGGCTACTGTACTAGTGGTCCCGGGTTCGATTCCCAGGGAGCGTCAAATAAATATAAGTGATTTTTTTCACTCTAATATTATTCAATTGGTTTGGACATGTGGAATGAATGAGAGGAAAAATGGTGAAACTAATCTATGAGGCGAGTGCAGTTGGAAGTAGAAGCAGAGGAGGACCGAGGAATACTTAGCATGATTAAGAACTTGAAATACTTGGGCAAGGATAGGTCAGGAGTCTTGAGATCGGCCTCGTAGTGTAATGCTACCACGCTGCAGGTTTCTGGTTTGATTCTCAGGGAGGTAAAAATAAATGATTTTTATTACATTATTTTTCTTCCTTCTTCAAACCCTTATCTGCACCCCAATGGTGCATAGGGCACTGCATCATATAAATGTAGTGTTATCTTGATCGTTAACATGTGAAGGAAAGGTGATCAGCCCTCCGCTTCAGGTACCAGTCCAGGGTAATATTGAATAAATATTAGAGTGAAAAAATCACTTTTATTTATTTGACCCCCCCCGGATATCGAACCCGGGACCTCCAGAACGATAGCCAAGCGTGCTGACCATTACACTAAGGGTGCGGACATCAATGTGTACAGTATGGTTAAATGTAATCACTTCTTTTCAGAGATGTTTATCTCTATTATGAGCGCGAATCTGCCCGCAGATAGTGTGCTAAGTAAGAGTGAGTTGATCCAACTGACCTTTTGCTTCATCTGGGCTTCGATGGCCTCCGCCTCCTTGATCTTGCCCATGGAGCGATAGTACTCGGCCCACTGGGGCGAGTAATCCGCCTGGTTGCCGCCGCCCGCGTCCGACCCCCCCGCGCCCGCGGAGCCGTTGGACCCCACTCCGCCTGCGGAAAAACCAATACCTATTTCTTTATTCATTCACCAAGTAACTCATTTATAATGTTAGGAAAAACTTCAATGCAACCTGAAATGAAACCGCTTAACTCTTGTGGCGCGTAGGGGACTAGCCTGCGCTTGAGCAAATAGTCCGTAGTAACTTATTACATTTGTCTTATAAAACAAACATTTTTTTCGACAGTTCAAAATAGTGAGGTCACTTTTTTTTAAACAACAATTTTTGACAAGAATTTTTTTTTTGACAAGCTTTTTTTTTACAATTACTGGTTTCCATTTCTCAAATGAACAGAAAAAAAAATAATTATATCTCAAAGTTTTAATAGTTATTGCAACATAAATGTGGAATTGTTTAATTGGCTTTATTTTTATTAATGTTACTATTTTTGTTAATGTAATGTAATGTTTATTATTGTTAATGTAACTATTTTTTATTATATCCTTTTTTAATGTAAAGCTGTACAATTCCCGAACAAATTAAATGAATAAAATGAAAAATAAAAATGTGAAATACCCACAACAGGTAACAAATTGAAATAAAAAAGGATAATGCAATATTTAGAGCCTTTACATCCAAACCAGGGTGGGGACTGACAGGAGTCATTTGGTCGTAACGTAACACGTTACAATGCGAGTATTCGTATAGTCAGTACAGCGAGCCGAGTGCTCCATCCTAAGTCGGATTCTCGCCGCCAATGTTAACTTACGACAAAATGCTCCGGTCAGCCACTACCTTTACACACACCTATTATACAAACCTAACACATACTTCTTTTGGTCAAAAGAAATTTGATTCAATAAAAATATAAACTAAATATAAGAGATATTCAAAAATGGATAATGGAAGTGGGTAGATCTGAAATGGACAGCATTATTCGGCCATGTCGTATTTGATTACATGTCGTAAACAATTTTCTTTTATATAATCTTACAAATAAATATTGTAAAATGTGCCTTGGGCACGGGGAAACCTCTGTGGGGGCACGTTATTGTAATTTGTAATTTTGTGTATGATGAAATATATAATTGATTGATTTGGCGTTTAATTTGTAAAACTCCATTTTAATTTATGTATTAATTTTTAAATCAAACAGATTTTTTGAGTCTACTAAGCTGTATTTTACTAACAAAAAAACACATAAAAAATTAATATTGTGACAATTGTTTCGCCTAGTTATGGCATTTTCAAACGAATAACATTCGTTTGAAAATGCCATAACTAGGCGAAACAATAGTCACAAATTTTTTTTATGTGTTTTTATCTCTCCTCTGGTCTCAATCCTGCGGATTGGTCAGTAGCAACAGATGACATCTCTTTCGCCATTCTCGCCTATTTTCGGAAGTCCTCTTCAGTTCCTCATCATCGAGCAGCCCATGTCTTCGTATAATTTAAATCTGTTTGATTTAAAAATGAATACATACATGAAATATATAAATAAATACCTTGAGGGTGGTGGGGAGCGGGCTGCGGAGTGGGTCCCTGCGCCGCCTTGGCCTTGCTCTGCTGCTCGATGGCCTCCGCTTCCCTAACAAAGCCCAATGATCTGTAGGGAGACATCCAGTTTATTCTTTGAAGGATATAATATCCTTATGCACCATAAGGGAAACCTTGCCAATTTCATGTTTTGAATATTGAAAGCATTAACTTTGCGGATCATGTAAGAGTCATAAATTAAACCCTGAAGAGGGTAACAGGTTGTTGCCGAAACTAGTTGGTTGTTAATAAAAATGCGAGTGGATCAAAAAACAAAGTATTTTTATTTCTTAAAATAATATACTTGATCTTCCCAATATCCCAGAAATATTTACATACTCGACAATTATTACGACTCCTGACCCTTTCAATAGTTTCACTTTTAATAGTTAAAAAAAAAGATCAAAGAATTTTCCAATAATAAGACTTAAGTCGCCGAGTGCATCAACATTGGCATATAAAAAACTATTTTTTGATCAGGTACCATAAATGATACCAATAATGTTGAGATGTCAAAAAATATTGAATTAATTGTGAAAACTCCAATAATGTAAAGGTACAATAACTAAAGGGAGTTACTCGTTAGTAAAAGAGTAAAAACCTCGATATATCGTCTACCTGTAGTAGTCTATCCACTGCTGGCTGTAGTCGGGCTGGCCCGTGGCCGGGTTGAGCGGCACCTGCTGCTCGGGCTGCTGCTGCTGCTGCTGCGAGGGGTGCCAGTGCGGGTTGTAGCCCCACGCCGCGCCGCCGCCCGCCGGCCCGCCCGGCCCCCCGGGGCCCCCGCTGCCGCCGCCGCCCCCGGGCCCGCCGTACCCGCCAAACTCCGAGCCCCCGTTGCCGCCCCCGTTGCTGCCGCCGCCGTTGCCGCCGCCATTGCCGCCGCCCTCCACCACAAAGTTCAGCGGCTGGGGAAACAAACTCATTAGTTTGCATTCACAAATTAAAATTAAACAATTTAACTCATTAGTTTGCATTCAATACAGGTTACTTGCATTTATTTTTTTTATTTGTATACATTTATTTAAATCACAATTTAAACATATTTAGAACTTTTTTTTTGCAGAGACCCACCAAGCCACCTTGTGTGTCTTGTCGGTGGAGTTATTTTTTTTAATTTTTTAATTTTTTATTTAATTTGTCATGTTTGAAAAATTGTTGAATATTGAATTGTAGCAAAGTGGGGCATCAAACATAGAAACTGAATCATATTCCTAGGGATCAGGGAACTTTTTCACTTCTCAAGGACACATTAATTTATGCGATTTAACGTAAGGCCGCATTTGTAAAAAATTCAAATCGATCCGTAGATTATTTTTTTTAGTTTTGGGGACACAAACATATGGAAGCTGAATTTTCATATACAAAGATATTTTTCCGTTATTTTTTTAATTGGCGCAAGTCAAAATGCTGTATACGAGTAGCCAATAGACGCTTTTAAGCCTTTCCCATAAACACTGCGTTAATTATGGCAGAATTGAGTGAAACTGGCCATGCTATGGCCCCTTCAAATTATTATATTCTAACCCTTATTCACACCTAATGATGCATAGGGCACTGCATCATATTAACGCAGTGTTGATCTTGATCGTTAATACATGAATGAAAGGCATCAGCTCTCTGCTTCGGGTGCCAGTCCAGAGGAATATTTAATAAATATTAGAAAGAAAATATCACTTTTATTTATTTGACCCTCCCCTGGGAATCGAACCGGGGACCTCCATAACGGTAGCCGAGCGTGCTGACCACTACAGAGGCAGACTTCAAATTATTACCATTGTGGTGCGTGCCTCGTACGGCCATGACAAACTATAGACGGCCGTGCAATAGCGAGCAGTGTGACGTCGCCACGCCTTCAAAAGTAGTGACAACCCAAGGTAGATCCTCTTTCCTCCCAAGCCACCGGAGCGACCTGACCAACCTTCAGTTGCCCATTTACCGTGCCTCGTCGTGACAAAAATTTGTAACATTGAAATAATACTTTTGTGAATATAAGTCTAGAGTAAAACTTGTAAATCTTAAGTTACTTGTGAACAAAAATCTTTTGTGAAAATAAACGCTGATCTTTCAAGTAAGTTCAATTATTTATTATTTTTTTCATTTAATATAAAATGCAACCTCAGAGGAGATAGTGGACGTGGGTGCCCTCAATCAGTGCAATTGGGTAAAAACACTTCCACACCATCAAATTAATTAATTGAATTTCTCATAAAGCAAGAGGGATATTGTCTCACCATGCCGACTTTCTCGACGATCAGCCTTCGCGCCGTGTCGACGCTCTCCGGGTCGCCGCGGATGATGAAGGTCCGATTCCCCCGGACGGCCTGGGTCCGCCGGTCTAGCTCGCAGTGCGCGCCCGACTGCTGGTTGATCTGCTTGATGACCTCGCCGCCTGCAACACAACAACGCTCGTCAGCCGCGCCCACCCACACCGACACACCTCGGGGACAAGACGAAACTGCCACCGCCAATCTCCAAACTCCGGCACGCCAGAACCTGCCAACATCTGCCATCACGAGCTGAAGATAATTTAAGCTGATATGTCGACAGTATCGAAAACCATGTATCAAATGTTCACGATCAGTTTTAATTCAGACAGACAGATAAATAATCATTAAATAGTTCATAACCTGCCAACATCTGCTATCACAAGCTGAAGATAGTTTTAGCTGATATGTCGACAGTATCAAAAACCATGTATCAAATGTTCAAGATTAGTTTTAATTCAGACAGACAGGTATATAATCATTAAATAGTTCATAACCTGCCAACATCTGCTATCACAAGCTGAAGATAATTTTAGCTGATATGTCGATAGTATCAAAAACCATGTATCAAATGTTCACGATTAGTTTTAATTCAGACAGACAGATAAATAATCATTAAATAGTTCATAAGCAAATGAAGGCTTTAAATGTATCATAAATAACCCTGTTTCCTCATAAATAACCCTATTCTCTCAAAGCTAACCTTAATTAGTAAGATACAAACAATTGGCCGCCGCAATACCTCGTGTAATACACCCTACCACACTGGCGAATATAGAATACATATGATATTATGTGCTCTTATGATATTAAAAACATAATGTGAATGGTGGAATAAAAAAATAAAATAAAAAACCACGCATCACTCAGGCATTATTTTAATCCTGAATGTCTGCAGCGGTTCTTTGAAATGTTTCCGGCATAATTTCAAAATATCACTATTTTACATGTGTTTTGTTAATTTGCCTTAATTTTAAAACAAGAAATATATGTTTTTATCACACAGACAATTTGATATTCATACTCAACACCACTTGTTCGATATTATAGATATAAAATACTACATCGTGTCCCCTGACTGGATTCAGTACTCTGGGAAGATGTCGAGAACAAATATATAAAACCTAGAAATGTTCAAATAAAAAAATATTAAAAATTAAATTAAAAAAGCATACAACGGTACATGAAATATAAAAATAAACATGAATTAAATTCATTGTGTGGTTAAAAATTCTAATTTAACAATAATCCTTAAATTCAATTTGGAGTATTTAAAAATTTTCAAATAAAGTCAAAATTTAAATATATATGATAAAAAAAAAAGTGAAAATAAAAATACATGTAAAAAAGGTTATCATTTTTACACTAAAATTAGACATATATTTCTATGAAATATCACATAATACTACGTTTATAACATATAAACAAAAACAAAAAATAGATAGAGTTGTAATTATTTAATACGGAGATAAAAAGGATATCCGGTATCCAGCCATTGACATTTCTTCATACACATTTCCTACAGAGAGCAGCCTCTAACAGTGCGCTCTGCTACAAGACCATAGATAAATTTAATATAAAAATTAAAAGAAAATTCGCAAACAGAAAAACATAAATAATGCATGTCGAAACAACACATTTGCCAAATAACCAAATAACCCCATATGTACCGCAACGTAACAAGTTGCGTCTTGAAAACACGCGATACGCACACATCTTGGACATTTGGCTCTTTGGCCAAGGGCCAGACCATTATTTATTTATTTAAACTTCGTGTACAGAAAAGAAATAACTACATTGGCGGGCTTATTGCTAAAAAGCAATATCCATTTCGACGCTATTGAATAGAAAAACTATTCACCAAAATATTTCTCAACGGATTGTCCACAGATTTGAATCGTTTACATAATTAATGAAGAACGAATGCAGTATAAAAATAGCTAAATAGTGGACACAACAGATATCCAAAGTGCACGACTCAAACATAAAACGTTTATATATCATAATGGGTCACATCGAGATGAAGCTTTTATCGTTTTTATACATTGATCAGATGCTGGGATGCTTCGACAAAAACGATAGATGAAGCATCTCAAGATGAAACACCTATAATACATATATTGACATTTTATCCATAGGGTGAATAAATAATAAAATTATATATTAAATGTATACATTAACCGTTCTCATGTGTTAAATAAAACACCTAATAAGGATAAATGAAATTCGTTTCAAATCCTAAATAAAGATTTAAAAATGTCTAAATATTTTTGGACATTAATATCATCAAAGAGCATATGGAATAATGTAAAATGACATGAACACAAAATAATGTTATGATTGGTGACATTTTGTAGTAAGATGGATGCATACAGTGTTATCTAAATATTCCTGAATATCATATTTCTCACTAACACATACTTGAATATTCAAATAAACACAAGTATAAGGACAGACCAACTGTTGTGGATCGATCGAAAAATATTAAATTCATTAGTCACGGTGAAAAAACAACATCGATTCATTCAGTTCAATAATAAATGGCAGTGACAGTAAGGTGCAGTCTTTTTGACAGTGTAAGAACATGCGGAGACATCTCTCGGGATAATTACGAGATAATATGACACGACATCTCTCAAAATAACCACATTATACCGAGGCACGACAATTTATGCAGAAAAAATATCAACATATCAATACCTATCTAGCAGTTTAGATATTTTTATAAACATATTTTTAATATACATAAAAATAAAAAATTAAAATAGTAATTTTTAAATACCTTCAATATTTAGAATATTATTTCCTTATTTTATTAAAAATGCCTTTTTTAAAACATAGGTACACGAAATAGTATGTTTATATTAATATTATTAGGGTACAGAAATCATACCTAAAATTAATCATTTAAATATTTAAAATGTTCATTGTTAGTTTTTTTTAAAAACAAGTTAAAAATAGTAGGGGGCATTAAATCAAATAAATGCATGCAAATGCATCAATTATAGTCACTAATCACTAGAAATATGAATTAATGTGAAGGACATGCTTTTCTTAACACATTGTGTACGGTGTGCACATATTTGTGCGTTTCAGAAACCTTGTGTGGTGGCGGGGTGCACATTTTTGTGCATTTCGGCTACCTTCAATTTAGTATACAAAAAACACGTCATAAACTTCTAATCTCTTGGCCTTTTTGCTTTTGTTGTGTACTGGATAGATGTCGTTGTAATATAAAAAATAATACTGATATTTACTGGTTCAAAACATAGCTAATGGTCGTAATCTGTTTTGAAGGAAATGTTACAAATTAACTTTAAACAATGGATACAGACGGTGTGTTTTTTTCTTTGTCCTAAAATGAAATAAAATACAAAGATCATTGTCCTTTACTTAAGTCGGCAGTTGGTACTTACAAAGCAATAAACGCGTGTGGGGAAAGCCCATAAATCATTTTTTATTCGCAGACTTTGAGTTTTCGGCGGTTGTTAAACTGTGTTGTTATTTTCTCATATTTTATTACTGTTTTCAACATTTTTTTTTACTTTTGTGATTTGTGGACTAACATGATTTTATTTTGAGACGTTAGAGACCATTTAACCGTTTTTGTATTGTTTTCGAGTTCAACCTCAAGTTCAAAATATGAAGTTCACTGACATATTTTATATTTCCGGACAGCTGTCTAATGTCGCCCGCCTCAAGATACAGTTTTATCAAAACATTGCCGTAACTAATGTGTTAAGAGGCATTTCCTTTAAATTAAGTTTTTTTTTTATATATTTTATTATTTAAGATGTCTCTTCCACTACTATTTTCTTCAATGACATAGCATTATAAACCATAGCTACAAATTACCAAGGATACTGCCTCGCATTAGTACTGAACTACTAACATTTATTATATTTTTTTTTTTTTTTTTTATTTCAATTTTTTTTTTAGTATTAAAGTATTAAGTGCACCGATGGATAATGAGAAAATTCCTTATCGAATGGTATTAATAACTTAATTTTCTCAATTTTTACCCCTGTATTATTAATTCATACTTCTGGTGGTGATATTATATTCAAAGGAGAAATTTAATCACACAAATAATTCATATTAACCATTAGAAAATTTGGTGTTAGAGCATCTCACCGTGGACTATCGCCACTTCAATCATAGATTTTGTCTAGTAATATATCGGTAGTGTAAAGGCAAAGAGAAAACAAAACAAAAGACAAAATGTCTAAAATAGTGTATTCCATAATCTGGCAAAAGGATATAGCTGTAGTTGCAGTACTTATTTACTTTTATTAAGATATGTACATATAAAAATACATAAAACAAATGAGTTATTTAATTTCGCAAGTTTGTTTTTGCTCTCCTGTAAAATTTGGCCTGAGACAGATATACCCCTTTGCCTTTACACTCCCGATATATGATCCATCTCGTAGATTGTACTCACATATTGTATTTTACTATAAAAACCCTAGAAATATCTATATGGAGTGCTTGAGAAGTCTCAAGAAAAGCGATCATTTTAAGTCTGCATAGAAGGATGTTGTAATTTGACTATATCTTATGTTCTATTGTTCTGATTTTACATTCCAAATCTGTATAATTTCTGAAAACTCCCAAACGGAGACAATCCTATCCACACATCGGTACTTTGCTGAAATATCAAATAATCGTTGTATATTATGTGTGCACTAAATCTGTGATTTTTGGTCAATTAGTGTGAATTTCCAATTTTAACAAAGTGAGTCGATAATATGGAAACATTTAAGTCATCCGAAACTAGTTCACTTGATTTAAAATCAAACGTCTATCAGCATTAAATGTAGTCTATGAAAAAATCCATAAAAATCATAACATATAAGAACATTCTATGAAATTTCTCATGCTAAAATTTTTTGGATTTCATTATAAACAAGCTTTCGTATTAATATTCATATAAATCAAAACAACATATAAGAACATTCTATGAAATGTCATATATTTCTCATTCTAAAATTTTTTGATTTTATTTTAAATAAGCTTTCGTATTAATATTCATACAAATCAAAACAACATATAAGAATATCCTTTGAAATTTCATATACTACTCATGGATATTGCTATAGTTTTTTTTGGATCTTACAATGGACAAGCTTTTATATTAATATTCATAGAAATCATAACAACATATAAGAACATTCTATGAAATTTCATAAATTTCTCATGTATATTGCTATAATTTTTTGGACTTTACTATAGACAAGCTTCCAAGCAAAATGGTAGAAAATATCCACAATTTATCTGACATTAAAACCAAAAAGCACAGATTACCACAAAGCGCATGGCATTAGAAACGTCGTTCGAGGCGGGCAGCATTGCAGAATCCCTGCAAAGGAAAAAATTGAGGAATGCCAAATGGCGTGGAGTGGCCGAGTCCAGCGGCCGAGTGGCGGCGGAGGAGCCCCTGTTGGCAGAGTGGAGAGTTAGTTAGGCAGTGCATAGTATACCGCGTCCGATGATGACCCCGCACTTGACGTTGGACACGGAGAAGGAGACCTCCATCTTGTTCTCCTGCCCCTGGCCCCAGTTGCCCCCGTAGCCGCCGGGGCCGCCGCCGCCGTTGCCGTCGCCGTTGCGCTGCCCGCGCCCGCCCCCGGGCCCGCCGCGGCTGTTGCCGTCCTGGTCTCGCCGCTGCAATCACAAATCGCCTTTAGATATCTGCCACCGAGTTTATTGCCCACGATCAAAGAGTTTGGCTCAAATCAAAAGCGGACATTTGATTTAAACGCCCGCTCCAGGATTCGCTTAAATTCAGTGTTTCTTATAACCTTTACACCCAATGGTGCATAGGGCACTGCATCGTAGTGATCTTGATCGTCAATTGCACAAAAGCTAGGTGATTCTTGCAATTAATAATCTTCTAGTTCCAATCCAGGGTGATAATAAATATGAGAGTGGAAATCATCTATATTTATTTTGACCCCCCCTGGGATTCGAACCCGGGACCTCCAGCACGATAGCCTGACCACTACACCGGGGAGGTGGACAAATATTATCTGAAAATATTCTTCTCCATCTATGTTAACACACTATCTGCGGGAAGGGTAATTTTACCTTATCACTCGACCCGTCGTAAATTGCGTGTAAGTTATTTTTACGCATGACTTTTTCGGCATCTTTTGATCTCATATCGATGTATACAGTATGTTTAAATGTTATCACTTCTTTTCAGAGATGTTTATCTCTATTATGAGCGTGAATCCGCCCGCAGATAGTGTGTTAAGATGTTAATTCCCTAAGTTTGTGTAAATTTAAAAATTTGCTTAGATTATTTATAGAAGAGACAGATTTAAGCTCCTTTTTCATTTAGCACATGATCGCTAGCTTTTTACTTTTTTACTTTGTCATCTTTTTTATGTTTTTTAAGTTTATTTATAAAATTGCTTACTGAGAGTCAAGTATTTTTTTTGTATTTTATATTAAGTTTTTGTATTTTGTATTAACTAATTCTATTTAGAAACCTATACCCTTATACCCTGTACTATGACTATTTATTTTGTATACCCACACACAGGCCATGCCTTTGTGGGATCTTTTTTTGTTTTCATTTTTATTTTTTATTAATATTTTTTTGTTTTTGAATTTATGTAATGCAAAAGAATTTCAAATAAAGAAAAAAAAATGTCAAAAAGAATGCAAAAATTACAACTCACGTTGACACTGTCGATGAGTTCAGCGATCATCTGTCTGGCCTGGTCCACCTGGTGAGATTTGCCTTGCAGGAAACATCTGAAAAGCGAGTACGGGCAGGTAAGATAACGATCGTTTGCGTATGACGGCGGAGAGAATGATGAAGAGGATATGACGGTAGGATGCTAACCTTCTGTCTCCGGGGCCCTCGTCCCTCCCCTGGTGGAACTGCACCCTGGCGCCGGTCTCCGCCTGGATCTTCTTGATCATGTCGCCTCCCTTGCCGATGACCACTCCGACAGCGGCGCGTGGTACAAGCACCTAAATATTTAAAATAATCATTGTAAATTAATACACTGCAAGAAATGCTTAAAAGTGTAGGCGTCTAGCCACACCGTCAAATTGGCACCGCCGAAAACTACGAACATGACGAATTCGCAACGGAGATTCTCGAACGAAATCAACGATCGCAGAAAGCCGAGAAGAAAAGGACGAGGTCACCTACATCGTTTTGCCCAAACGGAGGTGTTTATCTAGCTTCACATTTTTACTTCCATAGTTCATAAATTCATTAGATTAAATATTTTTAGTAATTATCAATAGTAATTGTAATGTACGAGCCTATATAAATAAACGATCTGTAAGTAAGAATTTTTTAAATATCATTTTCTGGCTTCCCGTTTCAATAACTCACACGTGATTCTTTCACGTGCCATCAGACAATAGCAACACCCTATAAATGGCCACCTCAACGTAGCAATTCCGCTACACACACACACACACGCATCAGGTGGCCATAAAAGCGTCTTTTATATGCTGTCGGTAGAGAGCGGAAGATGCTTATAAGCGTTCTAATTTACTTACTTTTGTAGAGCGCGAGAGACGGCAAGAAACATTGTACAGATCGGAATTGGGTTTGCGGTTACTTGTGATGAGTATACGACTACTAATCACAAGTGGGTCGGGGTTGATGAAAAAACCGCCGACAACAATGTGTATAGAGATGGGTAATACAATTTTTTTTTTGTCAGTGTTATTTCATCTAATTTCATTTAATTGCTCGAGATTCTATTAGATTATACTTTTTTTAATTTTCCCATTCATTATTTTCAGTTTCATACACTTGGCCGGTTTTACATATTTTTAATTTCTTAATTTTTTTTGTAAAATTCAAATGTTAAATAAAAGTATTACTTAATTTTTTATAAACATTGTTTGCGGGAAGCTTCTTTTACACGCTGTTGGTAGAGAGCGTGAGGCACTTTTAAGCATTCTATTTGCTTACTTTTGGCAGAGCGCAAGAGACGCCAAAAACATTGTACAGATCGGGATCGAGTTTGCGGTCACTTGTGATTAGTATACTGAGGGTCAGGCTGCTGCTGGCAGAGTATAATTAAGATCAGGGTTGATGAAAAAAACCGCCCGACAACAATGTGTTAAAGGGGTATTTCATCACAAACATAGAACTTACTCATACTCTACATATAAGGAATATTTTAAATCATTTTTCGTCTTTGTAAAAAACTTGAAAAATCAATATATTCACTTCTCTTGATATAAAGGAATAATTTAGATCATTTTTTGTCTTCAATTTTAATCTTGATTAGTAAAAAAGTATAAGGGTCGGGGTTGATGAACAATGTGTTAATGAGGAGAGGTTACCTCGTGTCCCTCGGGCAGGGGCTGCTGGTCGAAGTCGTCCCCGCTGCCGGCGCCCCACTGCTGCGAGCTGTTGCTGCCGGGGGCCTTGTTGCCGCCCCCGCGCGTGCCGTACTGCATCTCCTTCTCAGCAATCAGCTCGTACACCAGCTGCTTGGCGTACTCCACCTTCTGCGGGTCGCCGGTGATGCGCAAGGGCTTCTCCTGCAGGACGAATCTAGTGTCACTACCAATTCCCAGGCCTAACAAAACTAGTGCTACACAGAGCGGTTACATGTAAAAATAAATCATCAAGGAACCGAGAAATTAAATTTAGAATGTATAAAAATAGTACTAAATCTTCTAAAGTTAAACATTTTGAGTGTGTCCAAATACTTGTTCACAAAATCTGGATTATCTCCAATTACAGGAGTTATTTTCATATTATTTCTTGACATACCACACTACTCAAATTCTTGGAAGTTCTATGATGAATTTGAGTAGTGTGGTTGTCAATAATGGGTATAATTGGTAAATGTTACACGTGTGTAAAGTGATCACTTAAACCAGCCTATAACGGTCGTCAGCCCCGTAAATGCCCAGACTTCCATATTCTTCTTCATCTTTGATGAGATGTCAAAAAATAATAGTTCTAAAGTTATTCATCAATTGCTTTGAAATCTTGCACAACCGTACATTCAAATACCTTTGAAGTTCTATGTGTTATTACCACATTTCCGCGCACTTTTTTGTAAATAGCACACTCGCAGTGACATCTGAACACTTGCATTGTAAGAGCACTTGTGCACTACACGGAATTTTACTCTCCGGCAGTCCGGTTAGCATGATAAAACGGATGATTGGTTTTGATTTTGGGCGGTTTTCTTCGGATCGGTGCGCTTGATCGGTGCGTGATCACAAATTTACGCAAATTCCATCACGCTAAACTGTCGTAGTCCCTTTTATTTAAAAAAAACAGACTGCTGGACGGTAAAATTCCGTGTAGTGCACAAACGCCCTATCTGTTTCAACATTGGCTCCATATGCCGAGACAGTAGATATCACAGTCGGGGCATAGTAGTGAAAGATTAGGTATAAATATACATTACAGTACTTACAAATTCAGGATTGGGGCCGTCCTGGATGACCACCATCTTGGCGCCGGACTTCTCCTGCAGCTGCTTGATGGTCTCCCCGCCCTTGCCGATGATGAGCCCCACCTTGGGGCCGGGCACCATGATCTCCTCCTAAAATCACAACCCGTCAATACACAAACTGTCGGCGTCTGACACAGGCGGACTTTTTCATATTCGTTGTAACTGCAGACAGTTGGTAGAATTCCATATTGAATTGTTGGGTAATATATCCAAAATTAAACAAGGTTTATTGGATTGAATTCTACATTTATTTATGTATATATTAATACGTGACGAGTTTCGTCTTATTAGGACATTATCAAACACTCAATGTCTTAATAAGACGTTTGATAACGTCTAAATAAGACGAAAGGCGTCACGTATTAACATGTACATAAATAAATGTAGAATTCAATCCAATAAACCTTGTTTAATTTTGGATATATAACCCAAAAATTTACTATTTTCAGATTGACATTTTGAAGAAAGCGAGAGTTTTTATCGAACTGTTTGAATTAAATAATTGTGTTTGTATAAATACATATTATACTGCAGAGATAATTTAGAAGTGTATTTTCAAGACTCTGCATAAACTTGTTTAAATAAAAAAAATCCAATATTCTTTATAAAAAAAAAATATATAAAAAAAGGATTTCTCTACTTATATGCATAAAGGAAGATAATTATCCAAGTGCTTATTTTTTTACGCAAGATTTATTAAATTCAAAAATTTAAAAGTGAAAGTCAAATATTGAAAAATAACAATATTTCTACAAAATTACTGTTTTTTGTCCATATTGGTTTTGGTTATGTTTCAGTAATGACAAAAAAATAAAATAAAAAACAAACAATGACTATTAAAACCAGTCATAATAAAAGTTTTAAAAAATCAATCCATAACTTGGTTACAAATGCCTCTTATTAAGACGTTCCATGTAACTAACAGTTATATAGAATAAGCTAAGCTAATATCCTAGGATTTTATGTTTCTCATAAATTGTAACAAAATTACAGTCATATACAGAATTTTTGATTGTACTCAAACAGTACATTCGACCTCTAAAGAGCCATACATAAAAAAATACCTAATATTTCACAAACAATATTACGAAGCATCTTTTTTTACCCAAGTAATATGGAAGTCTGGGGCTTTATCCGGAAGAACTTCAAGGCTCACGACCTGACATTGGCTGCCTTAAGTGATCACTACTTCCAAAAATTGAGGCAATCTCCCTTTGATATAAATTTAGGCAGTGATCACTAAAGCCAGGTCGTAAGGCCTGTGAATGTCAACGCTTCTATATTCCCTTCATATAAAAAGATACTTCACATCTGTTAAAACAACTAGTATAGAAAAGTGATGAATTTGTACCATAATTTGGTTAAAATTTGTAAGAAAAAACTAAAAAAGCAATTTAGGCATTAAATATATTTTTGCGTAGTCTAATTTGTCAGTATTTAATTAAATTTTAGTCAAATCAGTATCACATGTACAAAAAAAAATGAATATTTAAAATATATACATCTAATTTAATTTAGTTTCGGTTTTAGTAAAAAAAAAAAATAAAAACAAAAATAAACAAAGAAATAGGCACACTATATCCACATTTCAAAAGTCCGGATTGTCAGAATTACGTGTACAAAATGCAATCATAAAACAACACGCCTTTTTTGTAATTGAAAAGCATTAACTTTGTGGTGTGGTAATATATCACTCTCCTGATCATTCATCACTCACTTTGTGTAATACCATTCAAGTGTTTCGAGTGGTATTATACGAAGTCAACGATGAATGATAAGGAGAGTGTTATAACACATGTCTTTTATCGAGTTTACGAGTGAAAGCGAGGTGTTTTCTAGTATGACCATAGTTCACAAGTCTCCTAAGTATGCAACCCTTAGTGACTTCCCTTATATAATTAACAAACAAGAAAACATTGCTGATATAATCTACTCCCCTATGCAGTATAGTGTGCAAATAAGGGTTAAAATTGAAAGAATATAATATGAACTGACTGATACATTGCTTCTACCATTTTTTTTTTAAAGAGAAATATTTGTGTTTTTATTATTTACACAAATATTTCAAATTCATACTATTTCTGTGAGCCTAAGCGGCTCATTATTAGAAATAGGTATCCAATTGTGATAAAATGGGTTCGAACCGAGGAACTCTGACTTAAGAGTCCGCGACACTAACCACGGGACCAGAACCCGACACCTACAGTGCATATACTTCTCAAGACAGTGACAAATTACTAGAATGTATTTTTTGTATCATGACACAAAAATAATGATTTTATCTGAAAAGATGCTGGATTCTGAACATGCAAGTGACTCGGATAAAATAGTGGTAGATTGTGATATGAAATCTAATGGCATTTAATTTTTTGCTACAAATATTTTCAATGGGAATCAAAGCTGTGTAAGAAGTTTTTTGGAAGCGATTATGATACAGCACACAATACACTAGTTTATAAAAAAAAATTATATATAATTATGCAAAAAAATCAATCATTATAAAAACCCAAATAAATAAAAAAAAAATTAAATATTCAGTGGAACCTCAATAAAACAAATTGTTCGATGTTTAAAATCCCCTTCAAATAGCCATAGAAAATATTCCATGGAAAATATACCTCAATATGTATATAAATAGAGCATGTACAGAAACCTCCATGTAATGAAAATAAGAACAATATTTATTATTGATAATATCAGACAGATGACATATCAATACATATTAAAGGTGTCTCAACTTGTAAACTAGATGAAGCATCTATTGTTCCTCTTTATAAGAAAATAAGTAAGTTTACATAAATATTTTTAAGCGTGTGTAATTTCAATATGTAACTGATGTATACAGTGGCAATATGAAAAATAAAACTGTGTACATACTAGCAGTATGTACATATTTCAATTATGATGTGTTTACTGTATTATTTCGCATACCACACATATTGTTTTAACATGGTTAAATTCCATAGAATTGGTTAGAATGAGGTCTACAAAGTGAATCTCAATATAAGGGAGATTTTAGTCATTCAAACCTCAATATGGCAAATCACTTAATAGGTATTATTTTACAAAAATGGCCTTATATAAGTTATCTAAATTTATTATTATTATTATTATTATAAGGAATATTTTAAAACCACTTGAGATTAAATCGAGGATCCACTGTATCATGGCAAAATAATAACGGTCAAGCAAAGGATATATAAGAAAAAATTGAGAAGAAAAAAAAAACACATCAATGTTGAACAATGTATGTATTGAAATTTGTTTTAAATCGTTGAAGGAATTGAATCGGATTGTGATTCTGTGGTTAATATTGCAGACTCTGAATCTGAAGAACACAAAATATTATCTTTTAATTTTTTTTTATGTGTGACCAATCACATGTCCAAACACCGATAGAATTTAATATATTTAATGTGTTTGCTGATCATACAGTAAAAATAAAACAAATACGAGTGAAGTCGTTTAAATGAAAATGTAAACAGCAATTTAACAACAACAAAAAAAAGCATATAATAATTACTTATTTCCCGGTTACATAGATTATCGCATATTTTAAACAAACAGTTCATTTTATCTCCTACATATTTGGCAAGACTTGATTTTTAAATATGTATATATAATAATATTTCATAATGAAACAGACAACATGATGACATTTTTCTTTTCACAATTAAAAAAATAATAATTTAGTGCTACAACTGATTTGATGGCAATGAAGGATAGGAATCCTCATTTATACCATAAAATTCAAGTGAACGATAGTAACTATTTTAAAAAAAACAAAATATGACAGAAGAATGAAAAACTATTTTTCATATATTTGTCCTTTCAAGTGTTTATATTATATTTTCATACAAAAGAGACGTACGAAGCCTCGGTAGTTAAGCAGGATTTTATCCTATGAATATAGGAATTCCTCCGTGTACCCAATTCTCAAAACATAATATCTCAAATAATCAGTGTGTAAACTCACAGTGTGTCCCCCTCCACGCCCGCCCCCCTCCTCCTGTTTGTGACATACCAAAAAATTATCAATTTACACGGAAATAGTACAGACAACACAAGCGATCGACACAGTGAAACCTCCCTTATCAGACAATACCACTCCAGTATCTTGCTTATCTATTTAAAATTACTATTTTTCTATAAAATTGGGGTCACATTCAACACAAGAATGTAAAATTTGTAAAATGTAAAGTAATGTACATTTTTTAAGAGATGATTTGAAAAATTCCAGTTTAAAAGATTATATTTTATTGTTTTATTAATCGAAAAATTAATAAAACAATTTCACAGTTGATATTTCACAAAAATATACAATATAGCAAATACCTACTCATATCTCATAATAAAATATTTTAATTTTTAATTGAAACACTAACTTTGTGATTTTTCATTTTATAATTAAAATGTAACACTGTTTTAAAATCACTATGAATATTTTATTGTAACTTAATTCTAATGTCTACCGGTTTTCAAGCTAACAGCTTCTTTATCAAGACTGATTAATACTAAAAGTATTAATCAGTCTTGATAAAGAAGCGGTTAGCTTCGAAACCGGTAGACATTATAATTAAGTTATAGTAAAATATTTATAGTGATTTTAAAACAAAGTTACATTTTAATTATATTAATAAAATATTAATTTAAACTTACCACGCATTACAAAAATAAAGTGGCATTTTCAAATCCCTGATTTAGTATGTAGGCAGTAGTTACCCCCAAATGATAAGCACAGTTGACAGTTATTCTGACAAAACATATATGTTGCTTTTTTTTTAATATTGCAGCAGACATTCCAGAATCTCACATTGAAATTATGTAACATCGATTTGTTCATTTTGCATATATCAAAAACATTCCGTTTTATTTTGTAAATTGAGTCTACTATATGCTGAACAGTGAATAGGGTATTTTCACACATGTTATTTTGATTTTAAATTAATAATAATTTAAAAATGATTGGATAATTTTTTTTAGGATTGGATTATAGCTAACTAAGTAACCATCACGCTGCTTCTCTGCAGGGGTAGGCAGATAGAATAGAACTCCACATCAATTTGGATTATAGATAGTATAAATATGCTGGAACCATATTCTAGCCAAACCAAGTGACATTAAGAATGTATACATTTTCTATTTCACTGAATCAAGGGTTACTGTAAATGGCTATAACCAATAACAGACTATTCAATAGTTACTGATTTAGCAAACGAATGATTTACCTGAGGGTATTATCACAGAGAAGTAACATTTGGTTTCACCGTCAATCAACGTGGGAGGGAAGAAACAAAAAAGTCACAAATTTAACATTTTAATTTGTCAAAATACACTACTTCAAAGATCATCATATCTCTAGATTTTAGAATAATATTGAAATGGATTTTTTCCCCAATAATTAGATCTGATGCGGTCTAGTTAATATTGAAAGAAATTAAACACGGTCAAAAAATGAGCTGATAGTTGTTTTCTTTGATGGTGTTTAAAGACATACTAAAGTGATAAAACAAAACAATTTGGAGCATTAGAAAAAAATATATACAATGTTCTGGCACATACCAGTGAACCAAAAGGCACAAATTGGCTTTTTTTAATTTTTACTCTGGACGGTCAAAAAAGAATTACCAAAAACAATCAAAAGAGGTCCAGAGACCATTGATAAAATTGACTATAATCAATCTTTTCAAGAGCCAACGAAACATCGTGTCAACAAACTGGTCACATTGAAGTTGCATCAATCGCACTTCAATTGAAGGTATCAATCATGGAACCACATTGGCAATCTAGCCTCCCCGAGTCCTGTTATTCTTGGTGAGCAAATCAATATTGGAAGAATTATAAAAATAAATATTTCATTTTACTCTCTCACGTAGCAAAGAAGCTAAAACACACATTGCTCACTCCTTTCAAGAACGTCATATATCAAAAATTGACAATTTTTAGTTGTTTGTTTTCGGAATGCCCAGAAAATGTACTATATCCCAGCAAAAGCGGCATATTTTTAACTTAATATTTACCCGCTACAGGGCAGAGAGTGTTATTTTTGCATTTTGAAGAAAAGGTATTGTTTAATTATTTTTTCAAATATACTTAATATTTTTCAAATGGAGAAAAAACATTCAGGTTTTACCTAAAAAGTTCTGTTGCACAGTAAACAGTTCAATAAGTGGTTTGATATTTATTTCCAATACATTTCATTATATTTTTAAACTTTAAAAACGATCTCCTGAAATATCAAGTTTTTTGATTTATGACGTTGAAAGGAGTGAGCGACATGTGCATATTGGTATATCATAAGGTCAGATGATACGAGATTTATCAAAAGCTTTGAATTGAAGAACCCAAATATCACATAAATTTGAAAATATGAATACTTAAACCGATTGAAAATAAACTTTTCTCAAAACTATTTTTGCAGTCCGCAGGAATCTAACCCGCCATGATAGTGCCAGTTTCACAATTAAACATGTGACCAACCATGGCATGTTGTCTGGAGTTGAGATTCTACAAGGATATTAGTGCTAAGTCAATTCTGAGTATAGTTTGGTGCTTTGATTTGAATTGAATTTCAAGCCTTCAATATATGATGAAATAAGGAAAATATGAAGCAAATATTGATTGGACATGCAGATATTTGGTAAAATTTACACAAGCACGCAAGTTAATGTTTCACTACATATCGGCTGCTCTTCTATATGCGTCTGTTAAATGTTACAAATATAAAAAGTGTAAATAGATATGGAAAAAATGTGTATGATCAATATGTAAACTAACTCTAAACTGAGATTTTCCATTATAGTTTTCATCAAGTCTTGGGGAAAAATACTTTCTTGAGAATTTTTTAATATTTTTATGAAACTGCGCATTGGTATGGTCAATTTAGGCATTTTTCACATTTGACAAAGTATATTTTATATTACAAAATGGCATATTACAGAATTTACACATACATCGGGTTTCGCAATGCAATTTGTGTTTTTTTTATAGTAATAACCCGCAAAGCCTCTACTTTTAAAGGCTTGTCTGCAGGTAGGATAGTAAGGAAAAGGTAAATGTGAAAAACACATCACAAACACCCAGACAATCGAAAATAAATCATTCTTAAATTTAATTTACAATTGGTGGGAATCTAACCCATGATTTTCGCAGTTTCACAGTCGAGCATCTACCCAACTACGCCACGGCGCTTAGTTCTACAAATTTCCTAAAAAAAAACAAATACCTACAATACAGAATCAACTAATCTTGGAAGGACTCAGTTTCATATGTTCCAGGTTAGATAAAACTTCAAGCGGTACAAGAGGCAGATTGCCCGATTATTCTAAGAATCTATCTGATCCAATATTAACACATTGACTGCCCATGTCAACCACCGGTGACCGACATGAGGCATTTCAATTGCGTCTCGTCGTCCACCGGAAGCTGAACTTTTGTACCTTATACTGTCAATATAAGTACACTTTATAACAAGTATACTTTGTTTATGTATTAATTTTTTAATCAAACACAGATTTTTTGAGTCTACTAAGTTGTATTTTATTAACAAAAACACAAAAAATTTGTATTGTGACAATTGTTTCGCCTAGTTATGGCATTTTCAAACGAATGTGAAGATCAAATGGACTGACGGTCCTTATGTAGCTATACAATTCTTAGTGACAGTTTTAACATGTGCAGTAATCATTTATGGGAGACAACAGTAGCTAATGGAGGATGTAGGTACGTACCCTTATATTTATTTATAGGAAAGGAAGAATTTATTGACATGGCAATACTATACAATAGTATACTTTGTACCTTATATTGTCGATATAAGGTACACAGTGTCAGCCTCCGGTGGCTGACGAGACGCAAATGAAATGCCTTGTCAGTCACCGGTGACTGACATTGGCAGTCAAAGTGTTAAAGAAGCTAAAAATGTATCAAATGTTTTATTGCAGCGACTAGAAGTGTGCTTAAAGAAATTAATAGTTAAAAAATTTTAATCTAAACTTACAAAGTTCTGGTTGTTGCCTCCGGGAGGACCCATCCTCTGTGGGGGACCCCCGTCCGATGATCCGCCCTCGCGGCCGCGCTGGTTCACTATCGCACTAACCATCTCCCTACAACGCCGCACCGAAAAAACACAACTTCACTGTAATAACTTTAAAACGATAAAGTAATTTTTATACATATGTTTACTATTATGTGTTCTGAATTGATTTCTGGAGTCCATCATGAGAGAAGCGTTCATTTTCTTTCCCGTTATCGCGGTTTCTACTGTCTATTCCTGGGTCAGTGTCCTACTCTATGGTCGCTTTGTCCGTTTCCGCTGATTTGGTATCCGGTCATCCATGGATTTGGGTTGTTTATAAAGCGTCATTTTCCCATCGTGTAACGACGTTCGTTGATTTTGTCCGATCAATTCGAAAAAATCGTATTCATTCCTGGGCAGTATATCGTAGATAGTGTTATAAACTTTGAAAACATATTTAGTTCTTTTAATTTACGTCATTAAAACGTCAAGTTCTTGTGTATAACGGATAATTATCGTGTTTATTTTGATTGCGAGACGCCGCCGCCATTTTGAGTGCGCGGTAATTGTTTACAAACACCGTGATAAGGGTGTGAATCTTATTATTATTAAGTGTCTCGTCTTCTATAAAAACAAAACTAAAAAATTGCTCGTATTATAAACTTTCGCTTCAATCCAAACGGCATTGTCGCGCATTTACCGAAAAAACTTTTCATTTCGAATATTTTATAAACTAAACGACGCCATCTTGAAACACGTGTTTGTTGTTTACAAACATCGTGCGAGTCAAGATTTTCAAGGGCGACGGATAGTTAATTAAATTTTTATAGAACTTTATGCTTTGTGCCTAATTTCATATAAATTTTCACATCTGTCCGAAAACACCGATCTTTATAGAAAATGAGTGATACAGAAAATGTTTCGCCATTATCGCCGGTAGCTGGGCCTTCTCAGCGCAGTGAATCTCGGAAAAGATCCCGCGATCCATCCGTTTTATCGTCAGATTCAGAGTCTCCTGAACCGCGTCAGCAAAAGCGCCTTAAAGTGTTAATGGACCCACGGATAGACTATCTAGTTCAGCAGATAGGACTTTTGACTGACGCCGTGTTCCAAAGTCAAACCGGGGCTAAGGTCGCGGCGCCAGGCGACACTTCTCCCGTAGACTCGGGATCGCAAGAAGACGACGACGGTTTTCTACAACAGCAAATCCCATCAGGATTCGAGCCTTAGAAAAGCTGCAACACTTTGGTAGTGAAAACTGGGCGGGCGTGCGATATGTTGATGTCCAGAAGAAATTTCTGGCAGAGCCATCGTTTGTTGAATTGAAAGTCAACGACGAGCTCAGACGCTGCGATGTCAGCTCCCCTGCCCAAGCTTCGCTGGAAAGGTCTTTCGCCGCTCTATCTCATGCCCTCCTCATACAAAAAGAGGAGTTTCAATCAGGGCTCCAAGAACTGGTCAATTGGGCCGCTGATAAGAACATAATTCTTAATAAAAGAAACGTATTCGATAAAGTAAAAGTTTTGTTTGCTCCTGACTCCGCATACCAGAAGGTTTCCGAAGATATTCTTCAGATGGTATGTGGCAGGCGCACAGAGGCGGTACAATTCCGCAGAAAATCCATACTCGGGGAAGTCAGAGACGAGCATGTCAGAGAGGGACTTTGCAAAATCCCTCCTTGCTCAGAATATCTCTTTGAAATCTGACGGCCTTCCTCTCTAGGGTAGGTACCTCTGACAAGCTTACGATAAAACCTGCAACAACCCATCCTTTATCAAGACCCCAGGTTCCTACCAGAAAAAGGCCAGATAACCAGTTTTTTCGTGAACAGCGAAGGCCTCTCGCTAACAAAAATAACGGTCCTCCCAGAGGAGAAGCTGGCTCCAGCAAATTTTCCACCAAGAAAAAAGGGGGAGGCAAGTCTACTTCTGGTAGTTCAAAAGGAAAGTTTAGAGGAAGGCACACTCGAAATTGACGCCAGAAGGAATCCATTTCGCGGGGGATGCTTAAAGTTATTCCAGGCAGCATGGGCGACACTGGGAGCACCAGCATTTATGCTAAAAATGATAAGGGGGACACAAATACCATTTGTGTCAAAACCTCCTTTGATAATGCCACACAAGAATACTTTAAATCACTTCAGCACACCCCCTTCTGCCGAGATGGACTCCCAAATAAAGGAACTCACCGAGAGCGGTGTTCTGGAAGCTGCGGATCTCACTCCCAGCTTCTTATCAAAAATGTTCCTAACACCAAAATCGGACGGCTCCTCACGGGTAATCTTCAACTTGAAGTCCCTAAACCTGTTTTTAAACCCTGCTCCATTCAAACTCATAAGCCACTGCAAGGTTCCGGAATTTTTGCAACCAAACGATTGGTTGACAAAGATAGACCTCTCACAAGCATACTACCATCTCCCGATCGCATCAAAGCATCGGAGATTCTTGCGCTTGGTCTACCGAGGAAACTTGCTTCAGATGACAAGTCTGCCCTTTGGCCTTTCATCTGCTCCCAGAATGTTCGCGACCCTTACAAATTGGGTAGCCGAGTTACTGCGTCAGAAAGGTATACGGACAATCGTGTATCTCGACGACTTCCTCCTTGCGAGCCAATCCAAGGAAGATCTAGGCCGACAAACGCGGCTAGCAGTAAACACTCTACAATATCTGGGATGGAATGTAAATTTCCAAAAGTCAGTGCTCTCCCCAACACAAAAGTGCGAATACCTGGGGGTCGTATGGGACATGCGCAACAATCGCAAGTCCCTGTCGGAACGGAAGTGTGCGGCATTCCACCAATCACTTCGAGCGATACTGTCTTCTCGCCGATGGTCACGAAAGCAAGCGGAAAGTCTCCTGGGAAGGTTAAACTTTGCCAACTTCGTGGTGAGAAGAGGACGGCTGCACTGCCGATAATTGCAGATAGCGAGCAAACCGCTGAAGCAACTTCCACCCAGAAGGTTAGTTCCAATGACCGAGGAGTGCTTGCAGGAGGTGGAATGGTGGTTAGAGAACTTGAACTCGTCAAGCACCATTCACAAGGAAATGTTCAGTCATTTCCTGACAACAGATGCCTCAGACCTGGCTTGGGGAGCAACTTTAGACGATTTAACCTTATCAGGTCAGTGGACCGTCCAACAGAAAAAGTGGCATTCAAACCGAAAAGAGTTGTTCGCAGTGCTTGCAACCCTTCAACACTCAGCTCACAACCTCTCCGGTTCAGAAGTCTTAGTGCAATCGGACAACAAATCAGTGGTTGCGTATATCTCCAAGGAAGGGGGCACCAGATCCTTAACACTTTTAAATCTGACCCAAGACCTCCTGATCCTTGCAGACAAGTGGGATATCTCGTTGACAGCTCAGTTTCTTCCCGGAAAATACAACGGAGACGCGGATCACCTATCTCGGGGAAAAACACCTCCGGAGTGGCACCTTTTACCGGCAGCAACCCAACCGATTTTCAATCTCTTCGGGCAACCCGATATAGACCTATTTGCTTCCGTAACGGCACACGTGACTTCGACATACGTGTCAAGAGATTGCACGGACTCGTGCGCAATCTTTCAAAACGCTTTCAGTCAATGTTGGGACTTCAATCTGGCCTGGATATTTCCTCCGCCAAATTTAATACCAAGAATCCTAGCACACCTGAACAAGGCGACCGGAACTTACCTTCTCGCAGTCCCGAGGTGGCCGAGGGCGTTCTGGCGACCAGACCTAATACGCCGATCATTAGCACCACCACTCAAAATAGCAAACCTGGAATCGGTACTAATCGACACATCCACCGGCAAACCTCCGCCCAAAATCCAAGAACTGGAAATAGAAGTTTGGAAAATTGGGGGTGGGACGGCGTTTTAAGTAGATGGAATCCTGAGGAAAAGAATTTGCTTCTATCAGGGTGGCGAGCTTCGACGCTAAATACCTACAAGCCAGCTTGGGATAGATGGTGCCGCTGGGCATCAAATAACAATTTCCATCCTAACAAACCGTCTGCAAACCAGGTGGCCAGATACCTGGCGCAGTTGTTTATCGAAGAGAAATTGTCATACAATACTATACTAGTACATAAGTCAGCGATAGCAACATTCTGTAACCCAACAGCTGAGGAAAGTCTCAGCTCTAATTTTTTGGTAAAACATACCCTTAAAGCAATAGCTATGGCAAAGCCTACTCTTCCAAAATCTCCAATCTGGAATCCACAGATTGTTAAAGATTGGCTCTGTAAAAATAGCCCTAAACTAAACTCCTTGTACGAGATATCGTGTAGAGTGGCAACACTATTGCTGCTCTCGTCAGGACGAAGAGTACACGACCTGACGTTACTAAACATCTCGGATGGAAACCTGCAGGATGAAGGCACTTCTATTATATTACATCCGTCTTTTGGATCAAAGACTGACACCCGGTTACACCAGCAATCCAGCTGGAAACTTTTAGAATCACCGGAGCTTAATATAAACCCAGTCTTTTGGACAAGAAAACTAGTAGAATTGTCCAAGGATCGAAGGTCGGAAGTGGATAACCTTAATAACCTATTTATAAGTACGAGGGGCCCCGTAAAAGCGGCTACAAGAACCATAATAGGAGGATGGGTAAAGAGCATGCTGAAAATGGCAGGAGTGGAAGCTACCCCCGGCAGTACACGCTCAGCGGTCGCATCCCTCAATTGGTTAGAAAACTACCCAATTGATAATATCTTAGAGAGAGGAAATTGGAAAAGTGAAAATACCTTCAGGAAATATTACCAAAGAGAGTTGCTTAATCACACCGTCTCAAAAGACTCCTCTCTAGCAAGCCTGTTTCAACCAGTTAACATCAAATAAAGGCGTCACCCGGTCACCAGGAGATAACAGACAGATCTCTCATGATGGACTCCAGAAATCAATTCAGAACACATAATATCGGAGTTTTACCTACCATTAAAACTCTTATTATGTTTCTATTGATTTCTGGAGTCCAGGTAAGACCTACCTGGTGCATCATGAGCTTTATGAACAACCCAAATCCATGGATGACCGGATACCAAATCAGCGGAAACGGACAAAGCGACCATAGAGTAGGACACTGACCCAGGAATAGACAGTAGAAACCGCGATAACGGGAAAGAAAATGAACGCTTCTCTCATGATGGACTCCAGAAATCAATAGAAACATAATAAGAGTTTTAATGGTAGGTAAAACTCCGATATTATAATATTTCAAATACACTCCTTTATGATCATCATTTGTACCCAATGGTGCATAGAGCAACATCACATTGACAAAATAGTGCTTCGGGTACCATTCCACGGTTGTCCATGTTGAAAGAAATGACAAATTTATTTGACCCCTCTACCATGGGAATCGGACCCAGGACTAAAAATTAGAACCAAATAAATGTCATAATTTAAAATTAAATTAAAAATTTTCAATCTCTCTGCGCATAATACTGAGCAGTAAGTTCATGGGAGGGATGTAGAAAATTCCAAATTACTGTTACGCATTATTAAATATTGCATTCATTTTTCTTCTTTTTTTACAGTTTTTTTTAAATAACAGTGTAATTTTTTTTCATACATTTGTAAAATATGCATAAAAGGAATGTTCTATATTATTTATTGATACAGCATTAACTTTGTGGAATTCCATGTTGATTATTTAAAAAAAAAACACTCGTACAATACCACTTATTGGGTTTTATTTCATTACACACGACTAGTTTTACTATTCACCTGTATGGCTGTTCAAACTTAAAACACAGTAATGGACATTTTTTTACTTAGTCCAAAATGCAAAATAAACGTACTATAAAAAACATGTCCCTTACTGTGTTTTGAGTTTGGACAGCCGTGTAGATGACAATATCTGTAGTTTTCGGAACCAGTTGTGTGTAATGAAATAAAACTTGATAAGTGGTATTATACAGTGTATATATCTATAATATGAACCTGGTTTAGTAACAACGCATTATCGGATACCGATTCTTGACTTCAAACCTCAACATCTTAAAATGACATTTTTACACATTGGCAAGTTTGGCATTTGTGAATTCACAAAGTGGCGACGGGGGTGGGGGGATGCAGGGTTAAGGGGAGGGTATGTGTGGAATTGAACTAACTTGGCGCGGGCGACGGCCTCGCGGGGGCCCGTGAGCATGCACATCCGCTCGGGCTGGCCCCCGGAGTCGGGGGCCATCTGGATCTTGCAGCCGCTCTCCGCCTGCAGCCGGGATATCTGCTCCCCGCCGCGGCCGATGACTGCGGAAAGGCAAAACCGTCAAATTAACCATCCGTAGACCATCAAAGGGAGGTCTGCAAACTTTCCATGTATGTTAGGCATAAAAAATTCAACAGCCTCCCTTTAGAAATTAAAAATATAATAGACACAAACACTCTAAGAAATTAACTTAACGAACACTATAAATTATAGACTTTACAGTAGAAAATTAAACAAGATAACTCCCTCTCCAAGCACAAGAGCTTGTCTCTTTTTTGGGAAGATAATGCATAAAAATATGTGAACCTTAGTAATAATATTTAGATATATAACAAACAAAAAAATAAATAATGTATACTTTGTTACAAATAAAAAAGGTACAAATATTTTTATATTTATTTTATTTCATATTTGTGTTCTTATCATACACATATTTTGATTTATATACCGTAGAACGGGGCTACTTGAACTTTGATGTGTTACTTCATCTCTTTAAAAAAAACTTTTCAGGGTTTTATTTTTTTTTCATTCTTAATGATTACTGATAATCATAAAAATTCTGCATAATTCATAACATATATGTGGAATTATTTAATTGGCTTTTATTATTGTTAATCTAACAATTTTTTAAATTTTCTATAATTGCCGTATAATTCCAAACCAAATAAAATAAATAAATATATGATCATTTACTTGTCATTAGTGTACTGAGGGTCGGACGGCAGATCTAAGTACGATTAGGGTCGGGATTGAAGAAAAAAACTGCCCGACATCAATGTGTTAAATATAGACAATAAGAGTTCTTTAAGGTGGAGACTGACCGGAGCATTTCGTCGTAACGTAACACGTTACGATGCGAGCATTCAGGCAGTCGGTACACTGAGCCGAGCGCTCCATCCATAGTTTCGGATGCTCGGTGATGCTCGCCGCGAGCGATGTTACGACTTTATTTTATGACGAAATGCTCCGGTCAGTCTCCACCTTTATATCCTGATTTAATTCAATGCCAAACACAGGGTAAAAAATAAACAAACCGACACTCGAAACTAATTTGTCCATAGCCTCAAGTATAAATCCAGGTAATAATAGACCTAATATGGTCGCAGTGACATAAGGGATGCAAGATCAAAAATAAAAAATATATATGTACATAAATCCTGTTTTTTTGTTGTTGCCAACTACACATAAATGTTGCCAGTTGATAATATAAATGTTGCCAACAACATTTATATTATCCACTGACACTTCGTGATGGAATTGCATTTTTAATATATTATTAGATTAAAACCAATATTTTTAGCTTTTCCACTTTATTTAATAAAGTGGAAAAGCTAAAAATATTGGTTTTAATCTAATAATATATTACACATAAACAGTTACGTATAATGAATGAATACAACTCACTAAGTCCAACCATCTTGTCCGGTACTCTCATGTGCTCGTTGACATGATCAGGTAACAGCTGTTGCGCCGGGGCAGCCCCCACGCCGGGACGCGCTCCCGGAGTAACAGCTCCTCCCCCGCTGAAAAAAAAATTACATTCCACTTTAAAACAAAACACCTCCACCTTTAAGTCACCTTATATATATTAACCTTTCCTTCCCGGTGATATAGCTCACTCCTTTCAAGAACGTCATAAATCAAAAAACTTGATTTTTCAGAACATTTTTTAATTTAAAAATATAATACAATGTATTAAAAATAAATATCAAGCCACTTATTGAACTTTTTACTGTGCAACAGATCTTTTAAGGCAAAACCTGAAGGTTTTTTCTCCATTTGAAAAATATTTAGATTTTAAAAAATAATTAAACAATAACTTTTCTTCAAAATGAAAAAACAACACTTTCTGCCCTGTAGCGGGTAAATATTAAGTTTAAAATATGCCTCTTTTGCTGGGATATAGTACATTTTCTGGGCATTCTGAAAACAAGCACAACTGAAAATTATCGATTTTTGATTTATGACGTTCTTGAAAGGAGTGAGCGATATGTATTTACTACAATTCGACTCTAATATCGATATAAAACATAGTAAATAACCAACTAAATTTCGCTTCAAGTCCACTTTTAAAAATATTCCCATTGTGATTCATTTGTCTTCTTTCTCTCTTTCAAAATTTGATTTTTGTATTAATGTCAGACCGTAATAATTTTATTTTAATGATGGAATGATTATTATATATCAATTAATTCGTATTTATTAAAGTCGTATTACACAAAGTAAACGATGAATGATAAGGAGCGTGTTATATTACCATACCACAAAGTTAACAATGCTTTTAATATACAAAATATAATAGCTCAGAATTTTATATTCCTCTGTAATACAATTACGCATTACATCAAAGTATTATCACATAAAGTTATTCATTTGCAGCGACGGTAATAATTAATTTGTAAATGATGTATAAACAATTTGGGATAGAATCACTTATACACAAACATTTCTCAGTATGTGCATGCGTGCCTAGAAACGGATGGCGCTGCCACTGCAGTCAAACAAACATGTTTTTTGCCTTTCATATGAAAAAACACCTGGCACAGATGTATACACTTTTCAATCAATCAGCGAATAACTTTAGGAGATTTAAAATTTTGACCAAATGAACATTTATATTTTTATTTATTTAGGTAAATAAAAAAAGAGATTGTACTGTACTATGTGACATTAGTGAAAATGAATTGCTTATATTTTTAACATTGGCACTCGAAATGGCATCACAAGTAGAATTTTCAGTTTTTAAATAACATAAGACTACGAATGATGTATAATTTATATTTGAAGCACTAACTTTGTGATTTTCCATTTTATAATTGAATGTAACTTTGTTTTAAAAACATTATAAATATTTAATTATAACTTAATTATAATGTCTACCGGTTTCGAAGCTAACCGCTTCTTTATCAAGACTGATTAATACTGATCATTAGTATTAGTAAGTCTTGATAAAGAAGCGGTTAGCTTGGAAACCGGTAGACATTATAATTAAGTTATAATAAAATATTTATAGTGATTTTAAAACAAAGTTAAATTTAATTATACAATTACTGTATTTATAAAATTAAATAAAAAGGTTAGATTACCGTGAATCAAATTTCACTAATGTTAGTGATATATTTACGTTTTTATTATAAATATGAATTACATGAATAAAATTATATTATTTTTAAAGAAGTAGGTATGTTACATTTTATTAGCAAAATCTATTCAATAAATACCACATCATTCGAGTTAATTCAATAGATTAGGCAAAAGAAATATCTACGAAAATACTACATTGCGATGTCTATTAAAGCTTTTTGTCTGTAATGTGATAAGATTTTAAACAATTACATAAAATTCTACTACATTCCAATTAGATATATCCTTCATACAAATGTTACGCCCCATTGTAAATTTTGAGAAAAACTTACTAATCATCATCGATAGGACTCCACATACCGAATTCCTCAGTTCCACTCATTTCCTAAATAATAAACTATACAATACACAGAAAACTTCTGACTCGAAAATAAACTTCGGAGAATTGGAAGCAGTTATAGCTATACCTACAACATTGCGAGAATACTAAATAACCCAAGCAGGTAACAAAACAAAGCTAACATTTTGTCAAATGAGTGACTTTCACTCAGGTGGCATTGAAACGAAAAAAAAATTATTTTTTTTTTAATCAAAAAAATTAGCATACCTCATGGCTCCCGGAGGAGACTGATATCCGCTCTCAATACCCGCCAGTTTTTTAGCGCTTGGTTCCTGTCCGTCTTCCAACGGTCGCTTGCTGCCTCCTCCGTCAATTTTTGCGGCGATCTAATAACACAAAATACAAACTTTCAACTTTCCCAAAAATACCGGCTCCGGGGAAGCGATAGAGATGCCGCGAAAACGACGCCATCGCGCACGAAAACAAGATACAAACAAAACATGATTTAAACGACTCTAACACAATAATATCAACACTGAGATGCATTAAGAGAGGCATTTCCAAATAAGGAGCGGCGGAGAGGGATCCGCCGGCGAGAAAGAAGGGAAAACTCGGAATTTAATTGCCATACGAGGGAGAATGACGAGCCGAGAGGGGCGATTTTCAAACTCGGATTTAAGTGAGATAATATTTACCAAACGTGCCCGTTGTACTGCCGCTGCGAAAGCCGCGGTCTGGCTGTGATTTTGCGGTGGTGGGGCCGATGAATAATCACTCATGTTTAACTATCAACACATTCACACGAACAAAATGGCAGCCATGGAAGCAAACCAAATCGCAAGCGGAAGAGGAACTCAATAGTTATAGATAAAATGAAATCGTAGATGCGTCAATGTTACCATGATTCAAAAACCCACAAAATAAATAGGTACTTAGTAGTTCGGTAACTTTCTCTGTGGTCTTATCATATAAAAATATTTCAATTTCACAATTTTGTTGTAAGCAAAAGCGGCTCATTTAAAAAATGGAATGAAACCAAAAATAGTTATATTTTTAAATGAGTGAGAGAATAAAGCGGAAATGATTTTTTCATTATAAGGATCAAATGAGGTTCATAAAGGACTAAACGGCAGTCACTGGGGAGATAATAAAAATGTTTTACTCTATTTACAGAATATACAAACTTACGATTAAATTTTCTTTCTTCTTTACAGAATATATAAACTTACGATTAAATTTTCTCAATACAACAATCAATGCAAAAAAAAGAGGTTGTAAGTAATCATTGTGTAAGTAAAGTCGGAATAGGATTCAAAACATTTGATGGACAGTTCGTACCGAATATCTAATAAATAGGAATAAAGGATGTAATAATACGTGACACCTCCAATAATGAACTTCTTAGCAGTTTTACAAAAAATATTTTTAAAGACTTTAAAAACTGATTGATTTTTAATAAAAATTACATTTTATATACAACGTAATACTTGATATTACTTTTATGATGATTTATTTCCCATTTTTAGTTATTGTATTTTACGTATAAATTTATCCTATAAATAAACAAATACATACAACCATACCCACAAAGTTGTTTTACAATTAAGTCTTTTTTCGTTGAATTATTATTATTTTTAAAACAAATTATTTAAAAAAAAATCAGTGATAAATTATTTAAATATGACTGCTTCTGCTCTCCGTGAAGCAGGTCTCTGCCCTGCATCACGGAAGAGTAAGTAGATGGGCTTTGAGTCTCCTTCCATCTGGACTTCCATGCTTCTTCGAAATTGAAATTGCTGTCGTGAAGGCTTTTCCCATCTTCTTGGCTTCTTGACATGAGTCTCATGCCAGTAAGGAGGAATGTATGGGAGATAAAACTTATGGTAAAGATTCAGCTTCTCACTTTTCTTGCATGGACTTTTCGTAAAAATATAAAACTTTTTAGTGGATCACATAATTCGTCCATGGATTTGTATTTACAACAAATTCAAAGCATTCACTCTTTACAATGGCACAACCAGGTATGTCGAATACTTGAAAGCAGCCAGGTCAGGAGTTGTAATAATCGTCGGATATGTATGAGGAGTTGCATGAATGCGGAAGAGGCAAAGAATGTTTGCAAATACAACAATACAACAAAAATACAAGTGAATAAGATAACTCAACTTATATAGGTACTTTTGGATAGCAATGTGATTCGATGTTTATGGTTATGTATAGACCACTAGATAATCTTTGGTCTAGACTATGGTCAAAAATGCATAGAGAAAATTGTACATCTTGAATCGCGTAAATCTTTGGTTGCAGTTTTGTTTCGATAATGGTGCGGCGTTAATTTTACATTTAGGGATATTTCCTTTCTAAATCCTGCCAGTGTGTAAGTATTTTCTTGGAATCATTAATAATTCCCTGTGTGTTTTCGATTAGAAAGATACTTTTGAGGTTATCTGGCAATCACCATTGTGTTTTTGATTTGTCCGCCAAATATTTTCCCATGACGCGCAGTTCATGTAACCGTTGTCGGCTTGCTGAATTGAGTAATTTACTATGTTTTATGCTCGGTAGGCACAAGCCATGGCTGACGAGCCCATGATAGTGGACCAGGAAGTCAACGGTGACGAAGCGAGTGATCCCAAAGTGAACGGTGCCGAATCGACGGATGAGGTTACTTTAGATGCCAAAGAATCTGAAAGTGCCGATTCGACCGCAGATGAATCTCAAAAAGCGGAGGATTTCGTGGAAAGCGCGCTTCGCCTGAATTACGAAGATGGTTCCGCCAATGAACAGTTAAAAAACAATTGTGATGTAGATATTTCAACACCTGAAATTGAAGATAAACAAGAAAATGGAAAGACGGATCCAGGTAATATTTTGTACAGAATAATCTAAAATATTTATCTTAATTATAGGATGAAGAGGTACAAATTGATAATTCATACAATACTGCTTCGGTTGATTAGAAGATATTGCTGTTTGGTAATAGGCTCGCCAATGTACTAAATGGATTGTACTTGAAGTTAAATAATTAAATAAATTATTGACATTCTTACCATACGTCTTGCAACTGAACTTATAACATTTAGCTGGTATTTAAAAAAACAAAACAGCATTGCGCAAACATTTGCTCAAAAATTAGAAATTGACATTAATATTTCACTATTAAAAATATCACGAATTCTACAAATATTTTGCAATTACATAGTATCTGAAACTTAGTCTAAATTTCAGTGTTGCGCCTTTGAGACATTAAAAGGTGGGGGGGGGGTAGGCGCCATTTTTTTTAATCAGCGAGAACATGGGCAATAGGGGGGGAGACTTTGATTGTCTTATTGTTATCACAAACATCCCAAATCTGCAATATAGTAAAACCTCGATATAATAGACTAATTGAAGGGAGGGGGTGTCTGTTAAAGTCGAAAGTCTGTAATAAAAATGGGTTTAAAATAAATAAATAACTTTTTTTTTTAATATGAACTCTGTATTTAGATATAAATTAACAATACAAAACAAAAACAATGTTTGTTTATTGTCTTCGGACACGTGTCGTGAAATGTCACTTCTATTGATGGCATTATTTCTTAAATTCTAGTGCTAGACACATGACGTGATTATCATGGTTGCTAAAAATTTTCTACATGCGGCGACACTTGAATTTAAGCGTGTATAATATTAACAGGATTTTTTTATTAATCTTTATTTGACCGGATTTTCGTCCGTTATATCTGAAGTTCATTAAATAGAGGTCTGTTATATCGAGGTTTTACTGTATTTCATAATTTCAAAGATAGATTCTGTAATTTGTTTGTTTCCGTTGTAATTCAATTTCAATTTCAATGTATTTATTTTTAATTAACATATACATTACAAACTTAAAAAATTTAAAACATGTACATTAAATACATACAAAAATCGAAAATATGCAAGAACTATTGCTAAAGGTGTAGAAGAATCCTGCTTCGGAATACTCCTTCAGACATATGGAACAGATCAATATCCAATTAAATATTGTTCAACATAGCGGTAGCTCTTCCTACAGGCATAACCATCGGCAGGTTGGTCCTGTGTATAGGAATGTGAAACAATCTATGCCGACGCTGTCTTAGGTAACTATCGGGAACATAATATCAACGATTTGTTGAATTGAAAACTGTCAACGGTGTCCCGCGTTAGATTTATAAAATTCTTATAAATTAGTAAATAGTGCAGCATGAAATTAGCCATAGACTATGTTCAAAATATCGCTAATCTACAATTTTATTGTTGCGTTTCTCATAGCGTAGTAACACTAATTAACACATTATTTACGGGAAACTGGAGAAGCAGTTACAAACTGTTCACATTCAAATCCATAGATGGAAGAAAGCATCTGTAGCTTCCTCAACTAGTCATTAAAAATATAATACTCAAATGGTAAAAAACAAGTGTTTTGTTTATTATTTAATCATGTCATTGTGGGGTAACCCAAAGTGAATGCCGAAACAATGAATAACATAACACATTGTTTGCGGGAAACGCTTAATCCTTACTGGTCCAATGTCGAATCTCACTTGACATCGATTTTTTCCTCTTAGGTCCTATGTCGGATGTTATTCCACATGTTTTTCATCATTAGTATTATTTATTTAAATTCCAAGCTTACATTTTTGTCACTCGTATCTATTACAACAGTATGTGGAGCAGAGGACCAAAGATTTTGTTTTCCGATTGGAATGTAACTGTCTAGCTATATTCTTTTTATTATTTTGGGGGACCGGAAAGGGTTAAAAGCATCTTTTACGTACTGTTGGTAGAGAGCATGAGAAGCTTGTGAGCGTTCTACAATATTTGCTCACTTTTGGTAGAGCAAAGGAGACCAAAAGACATTTTACAGATTGGAATTGAGTTTGCAGTTACTTGTGATTAGTATATGACTCTAATTACTATACTAATGAGGGTCCGGGTTGATGAAAGAAAAAACCGCCCTACAACAATGTGGTGATTGAAATCATTTTTCACTATCTATCCCTGTAAACTGAGAATCTACTGCATATAATAAATAAATATCATTGTATTTTGTATATCAAAGCCATTGTTAATTTTGTGGTATGGTAATATAACACTCCCCTTATCATTCATCCTTGATAAGAAGAGTGTTATATTGCCATAACACTCTCATTGTTATATATTATCAAGTGAAGGATGAATGATAAAGAGAGTGTTAAATATCAATGTCTTTTTTTCTCTTTGCACACACGAAACATAAAAATCTGTTTTTCTTCAATTTATTCTTTGTGGGTAGTAATAAAAAAAATGAGAGGCAACTTAATGAAAGCGTCCACGATAGGTAATGTCAATTTCTCGTTTCAGATTCCTTACAAAGCATTCCAGAGACGCCTGTCACAAGCAAAGGTCGCAAGAGAAAAGTCAGTTGTTCCGACGATGATGATGGTGAGGATCTGACAGGGTTTGATCCTCCCGAGGAGCCGTCCCCCCTGATCAAATCTAGAGTCGGTGAGTGAATCGGTAGATATGTAGCTTAATAATAATAATAATAATAATAAAACCCTTATCCGCACCCCAATGGTGCATAGGGCACTGCGTCATATAAACGCAGTGTTATCTTGATCGTTTACATATGAAGGAAAGGTGATCAGCCCTCCGCTTCAGGCACCAGTCCAGGGTAGTATTGAATAAATATTACAGTGAAAAAATCACTTATATTTATTTTACCCCCCTTGGGAATCGAACCCGGGACCTCTAGAACGGTAGCCGAGCGTGCTGACCATTACACTACGGAGGTGGACATATATGTAGCTTAGAACTAGGTATTCGTAGAGGATAATTGAAACAGCTAGATAAAAACGAGGCGCCTTTGAGATGTGAATTGCAAATGGTAAATGGAGTATGATTTTAAAATTTTTGAGATGGAGACCTTGGAAGAATATTAGGGCAACATAGCCGCTGTGGGAGGTAGAAACTGGCTGCAAACAGTAACCGACCGAAGGAAATGGAAGGATACGGAAGATGCCTATATCTAGCAGTGGAGAACAGAGGGCTAAAGAAGAAGAAGAAAGAAACGGAGTGTGATAGTAGTAGAAGCCGTGGTATTCCATATACAAAACAGCATTATCAGGAGTAATAATGAACCCGCAAACTGATTACCTGTTTCATATTATATGTGACCTGTGATCTTACTTGCGATATAGCCAAATTCCGTATCTAAAACCATGTGGAAAGATAAATATAAAATTAATGGCCGCCTCCATAGTCTAGTGGTTAGCGTGCTAGGCTACCATGCTGGAGGTCCTTGGTTCGATTCCCAAGAGGGTCAAAATAAATATTAGTGCTTTTTCAGTCTAATATTAATTTAATACGACTCTTGTCTGGTACCTTCGTGTATTTATTGATCAAGATAACACTGTTTCTATACGATGCTGTGCCCTATGCACCATTGGGTTGCGGATAAGGGTTAGAAGAAGAAGAAGATTATATAAAAACTTTTAAGATTAGGATATTCTAGAAACATAATTTTTTAGTCCTAAACTCAGTTAATATGTAATAAAATATATTTTCAAAACTAACTAACTATCACGCCGCTTCCCCGCAGGGGTAGGCAGAGAGAATAGAGCGCCACACCACTCTGTCCTAGCAAACATTCCTCGCCTCTTCCACGTTCATGCATCTCCTCATACATACCCGCCGATTGTTACGACTCCTAACCTGACCACTTTCAAGTATTTGGCATACCTGATCGTGCCATGTTTTTCTCGGTCTTCCTCTGATTCTTTTCCCGCTAACATTCGCCTCATAAATTTGTTTTACCGTTCTTTCCTCACTCATTCGTTCTACATGTCCAAACCATCTCAATACACCTTTCTTAATTTTATCGATAATGCTTATCTCAGCTTTGCATTCCTTCCTTATTTCACTATTCGCACATCTATCGTACATCGTTTTGTATAATAAAATATATTTTCATATGTTTCTTATAGTTATATTGTTTTCATGTAATTTTATTACTTCAGTTAGGTTACCACAAAGTGACAAAATTGAGTCAAATAAGTGAAAAAAGGTTACCAAGATTGAGTGTAGAGCTCGATATTTTGATTTGATTTAGTAAGCAGGTCCCTACGATATGTAATTTTTTTCCGGTTCTTATTTCGAATGCTAGAACTCTTTTTTTTTTAACTTTGTACATTCGAGGTATGCTTCCGTCACTTTTTAATAGGGACTTGTGCTTTGTTTGAAATTAATTTCACCATGTGTGACTGCATTACAATGAATCTTGGTGAAATTGATCACTCGTCTATTATCTGTTATACTCAGATTGAATGTGAGGCAGGCATTTATAACATTTAGTGTCATCGACGAAATTATTTTACAACATTTTGAGTGTGTCCAAATACTTGTTCACGAAATCTGGATTATCTCCAATTACAGGAGTTATTTTCATATTATTTTTGACATCTCATCAAAGATGAAGAAGAATATGGAAGTCTGGGCATTTACGGGGCTGACGACCGTCATAGCCTGGTTTAAGTGATCACTTTACACACGTGTAACATTCACCAATTCTTACATCTCACCAATAGATGTCTCTAGTGAAGTTCTATTGATTCAAGTAAATAGTGCAGCATGAAATTAGCCATAGACTATATTCAAAATATCGCTAATGTACAATTTTATTTACAACATTTTGAGTGTGTCCAAATACTTGTTCACAAAATCTGGATTATCTCCAATTACAGGAGTTATTTTCATATTATTTTTTGATATCTCATCAAAGATGAAGAAGAATATGGAAGTCTGGGCATTTAGTGAAGTTCTAGTGATTCATGAACAAGGTTTCTAAATTGGTTCATATATACAGAATTTCCAAGAATTTGAGTAGTGTGGTTGTCAATAATGGGTAGAATTGGTGAATGTTACACGTGTGTAAAGTGATCACTTAAACCAGCCTATGACGGTCGTCAGCCCCGTAAATGCCCAGACTTCCATATTCTTCTTCATCTTTGATGAGATGTCAAAAATAATATGAAAATTATTTTAATTATCCTGTAAAATTGATTATTAAGATCTGTCGTTTTTAAGTATTGAGTTGTGGCCATAAACATAAAATTTGTAGCTTTCTCTCTAAACAGCCTCCTCTACTTCTCTTGTTTTTTGATCTTACAGTATTATAAATTTAACCAGAAAGAAATATGTTTTTATTGGTGTTTTATTATATTTACAATATATATTACATATTAGCATTAACATGTCAGCCAATGCTTTTGAAAGTACAGATTTATTTAATATATTGTTATCCTCCTTGAAATCTGTACTTTCTCAGCATTTCTTCTCCATGTTAAAATGGATAAATTTAAACGTTGTGTTTCACTCTCTCTCGCTGCTCGCTGATAGTGTTTGAAGGAGACGTGTATTTACCAGTGCTTACTATTTGTTATTTTATTATGATTTTATGTTATAAGACTATTTGTCATAAGACTTTTTGTTTCTCTAATAGTGTATTTTTATATTAGATACTGTATATATGTATTATCTTAAAGGCTTCAGCCGTTCAATAAATAAATAAATAAATATATAAATACTATTATTATTCAGACTTGACGATGAAAGTTTAACTTCCGAAGCTAGTAGTCATTTATAAACTCAATCGGTATAAAACAAGTGTTTCCTTAATCATTTTAACATGTCTTACCACAAAGTGAATGCCGAAACAATAAATAAAGTAAAAGGTGTTTTATTATATTTACAGTATATATAAATACTATTATTATTCAGACTTGACTATGAAAGTTTAACTTCCGAAGCTAGTAGTCATTTATAAACTCAAGCGGTATAAAAACAAGTGTTTCCTTAATCATTTTAACATGTCTTACCACAAAGTAAATACCGAAACAATAAATAAAGTAAAACTTAAATAAAAAAATTATTGTCAAACGTTGTATTAATGTATTTTTTTTTGTTCACAGATAAGCTTGAGAAGGATGTTCGGGAGGCTGAAATAGAGACGCAAAGGTGGCGATCCGGTCGCCCCCTTCCCGCCAAGAGGCCCAACCTCGCCTCTCCGGCACACAGCACAGGTAATATACGGACGCGCGACTGGATAACTGGCGTCAGGGTTCCATTCTCGCCGATCGCATATGTTATAATATAGCCACCATATGTGTAGCGGATTGCTACGTTGGGGTCGCTATTTATAGCGAGTTGCTATTGTTTGAGTTTTGGCGCCATGTTGGCGTGTTTAATGATCACGTTTTGGTTATTAAGAGGGTATGCCAGAATAATTTAAAGAATGTTTTCTTTTACTCACAGTTTGTTGTTTATTTTCTATAAGCGCGTACACCAAAATTATGATAATTACAAAAATACTTACTATAAATTTATGAATTAAAGAAGCAAAAATGTGAATCTAGATAAAAACGTCCACCGTGAAACTTTTAAACATTTCATCAAAGATGAAAAAGAATATGGAAGTCTGGGCATTTACGGGGCTTACAACCGTCATTGGCTGGTTTAAGTGATCACTCTACACACGTATAACACTCACCAATTCTACCCACAATTGACAACCTGTCTAACCTCTAACCCTTATCCGCACCCAATGGTGCATAGGGCACTGCATGGTATAGAAGCAGTGTTATCTTGATCGTTAAATACACGAAGGAGCGGTGATCAGCCTTCCGCCACAGGTACCAACCAGTCCAGGGTCATATTAAATAAATATTAAACTGAAAAATCTCTAATATTTATTTTGACCCTTTTTCATATGACTGACAACCACACTACTCAAATTCTTGGAAGTTCTTTATAAATGATCCAATTTCGAAACATTGTTCTTGAATCACTAGAGACATCTATTGGTTAGATGAAAGGAAGCTTTTTATTGAGCAAGTATTTGGACACACTCAGAATGTTGTAAATTATAATAATATAAAAACTTAATCAACTAATTAACCCTCATGCGGCTTTCTCGCAGGGGTGAGCATTGAGAGAGAATAGAACGCCACATCAATCTGTCTTTGTAAACAATCCTCGCCTCTTCCACGTTCATGCATCTCCTCACACATACCCGGAGATTATTCCGACTCCCGGGCTGACCACTTTCCAGTATTTTGAATACTTGATCATGTCAATTTGGAATACTCGATCTTCATTTGCTCCTGTTTCTAACGACATTCGCCTCATAAATTTGTTTCACTGTTCTTTTTTCACTTATTCAATCCATGTGCCCAAACCATCTCAACACACCTTTCCTAATTTGATGGAAAATGCTTATCTCAACCTTAAATTGTTAACAACATTTTGAGTGTGTCCAAATACTTGTTCACAAAATCTGGATTATCTCCAAGTACGGGAGTTATTTTCATATTATTTTTTGACATCTCGTCAAAGATGAAGAAGAATATAGAAGTCTGGGCATTTACGGGGCTGACGACCATCATAGGCTGGTTTAAGTGATCACTTTAGATTTAAAAGTAAGCAACGAGAACGCTTATAAGCGTCTCCCGCTCTCTACTAACAGTATGTAAAATACCCTTTTACGCATTTCCCGCAAAAAATGTGTTAAGTGATCACTTGTGAAACGTTCACCGTCCTGTCCGTTCATGTCATATTGATTTTTTAAAGATGAATTAAAAATTTGTGAAGTATATAGCAATTATTTTAGTTTCTCGAATGTTTTTCGCAGATACTTTGTGGCACATTTTGTAAACTTTATAAAATTAAACAACTTTGTTTTATCCCCTTTTTTATAATTAGTACACTTTAACCTACCGGTTTCGACAAGAACCTTGTCATCATCAGGGTTTATTAAATTCTAAAACGTTAAAAACATTAAAATACTCATAATTACTTATTTATTTTTTTACAAAAATGTTAATAAAATTAGTATATAACCACTCACCGAGATTTTTACGTCAAAACGTTGTGACGTAAAAATCTCGGTGAGTGGTTATATACTAATTTTATTAACATTTTTGTAAAAAAATAAATAAGTAAAAATGACTAACCACAAAGTAAATGCTTTAAATATTAATAATATTGAGAATACTCATAATTAATTACTTTCCTTTACCAAAAACTAAATCCTTAAAACTTAAAAACTAAATTTAATAAACCCTGATGATGACAAAGTTCTTGTCGAAACCGGTAGGTTAAAGTGTACTAATAATAAAACTGTGGTTAAAACAAAGTTGTTAAGTTTTATAAAATTATTTTAGTTTTTAAATACAGCGAAACCTCTCATAAGGTTCATTCTCCTCTCATTACCAGTAATTCACATAACGAGAAAATAAAAATCTCTTAAGGTGGGGACTGACCGGAGTCATTTCGTCGTAACATAACACGTTACGATGGAAGCATTCGTATAGTCAGTACAGCGATCCGAGCGCTCCATCCATAGTCGGATGCTCTCCGCGAGTGACGTTACAAAGAAATGCTCCGATCAGTCTGAGAGAGTAAGATTCTGAGATGAATTACGTTCGTTATGAGAGGTTCCACTGTATTGATAAATGTTTTAGAAAATAAATTTTAAAAACCTTTATTTTCCACATGGTCTAATTAACAAGCAAGCGCTTGTCTGACATTTTGTGTCCTGTAGAATATCTTTCATAAGGTAGACTGAAATTATTATTTTTCACACATAGAAATACCATCTCGACCCTCATCAGGTCTGTCCCTTCGTTCGGAGAGTGATCTCATCGGTGGAAACGGCTCAGATGTAAGTTCTTCTTCTTATTTACCTAATTTGATTTATATGATTCGTATTATTTACATCAGCACTTTGAGCGCCATGTGAGGGATATTTGACTCACGCTGTGTTTGGTCAAGAGGTTTCGTGAGTCAAATATAACTCCAATCGTGGATTGGATTTTACGTTCTGTGAATTGGGTAAGCTTCACGTTTGCCATGTATGTAATGTAAATGTATGCACTTTCATTTGATCAGCGACCGGGTTTCGTCGTAACCGACATCATCGGACTGGTGTGAGGCTAGTTAAATTCTGTTATAATAATAATAATAAATTTGGATAACTTATATAGCGCCATTTTCGTAAAAAAATACCTCAAGGGCGCTTCAGTGTGAATAAATTGGGAAAAATATTAGGGTGGAAATGATTTAGCAAACAAATGTGTTTTTAGTCTTTTTCTAAAGATCATCTCACTCTCACTATTTCTAACCATTGGTGGAAGAGCATTCCACGCCGTCGGTCCTGCATCAGCAAAGGCACGCTCGCCAAATTTAGTGCGTTGGTTGCGAGCTGGTAAGATCACTTTGCCCATTGCAGATGTTGTAGCCGATCGAAGCGTGAGACGTCTATCAACCAATTCATCTGGAATACACAGCTCCTTAAGATACTCTGGAGCCATATTGTGTATTGATTTATACATGAGTAGGCAGAGTTTATACTCAACACTTTCGGGAAAGCGTAACCAGTGGAGTTTGTGAAGTAGTGGGGTGATGTGACTGAATTTAGAAATTCCAAAAATTAGTCTCGCTGCTGCGTTTAACACTGATTGCAGTCGAGTCATTTTATTGTTTGGTAGACCCGTGTATATACCGTTACAATAATCGACTAAGATATATACACAACAAGATTCTATGTTATATACACAACAAGGCAAGGTTGAAAACCATTATTTTTTTCTGACAAAATAAATTTTAAATTGAATTACTTGAAGTATAATAATAATAATTACATGTAAGGTGTGGTAAAGGTTTAAGAATCGTCAGTACAGAACATAAATCATATTTGAAAAACGAACCGTTTTCACAATTGACACCTCAGCTGCAAAACTGTCGTGGGTTCGATTCCTGCCAATACAAAAAAGGGTCGTTTTTTTTTTATTTAAATTTACTTACCCTGGGAATTGAACCCGGGACCTCCAGTACGGTAGCCAAGCGTGCTTACCATTACACTACGGAGGCGGACACAAGCAAAGGTAGGGTGTTTAAAAAAAAAACATTGTCATTCATTAAACCATATCCGCTCCCTAGGTGGAGCATATGGAGTCCACAAACTGTCTCCAGGCTTTTCTGTCGGCTGCCAGCTCCCTTGCCTCCCAAGTAAGACCCGCGTCTCGAAGTTCCGCCGACGAATTGTCAGTAGTGGTCGTCCTGGGCGGCGCGAACCTGATGCCTTGTAAAAGAGGCAAGCTTGATGGCGGCTCTCAGGAGGCATGCGGAGTACATGGCCAAGGCAACTGAATCGCCTTTTCTTGACGACAGTTGTGACCAAGATTTGCTGCATCCTACGTCTTGTCTCTCCATTCCTCACAAAGTCAAACCACCGCACGCCTAAAATTCTCCGCAGACACCTATTCTCAAAGCTTAGTACACGGCTGCTCTGAGCCCTTATAAGGTGCCATTTTTCACAGCCGTATAAGGGAACAGGAGCAATGCAGGCTCAATGCAGATCAATGCAATGTCATTCTTAATCAATTTCCTAATCTCCCTATAACATTAAGATGTTGTGTTTTTAGTTTGGCAATATTATCTCAATTCACGAGTCATCACATGGTCAGATTACTTTTGATTAACCATTACGGGCGGTAAAGTGACATCTGTCCGCGCAGGTCAACAGCTCGGCAGCCAACAGCCCGAACCCGTTCCCTAAGGGGCGCAAGTCCACGGTGGACCTGGCCAGCCCGCTGTTCCGCCTGCCGCTGGAGCAGGGCTGGCGCCGGGAGCTTGTGTACCGGGCCACGCTGGACCAGCACCAGCGCCGCCAGGGGGACATCTACTACTACACGCCGCAGGGGAGGAAGCTACGCTCCTCCAGAGAGGTAGGAACTTGGCTTATTAGGAATCGTGTCCACTAAGGCAGGCTTATGCACTACACTGAATTTTACTGTCCGGCAGTCCGGTAAGCATGATAAAACGGATGATTGGCTTGTGATTTTGGCTTTCTTCGGATCTGCGCGCATGATAGGTGAGTGATTACAGTGCGCGTAAATTTGATCACGCTAATCTTTCGTAGTCGCTTTTATTTTTAAAAAACCCTACTGCCAGACGGTAAAATTCCGTCTAGTGCACAAACGCTCTAAGACAGTGTTCGGCAAACTTTTTCTATTCAAGGTACACCTACCAAATTAAGAAATTTCACAGGTGCATATTTACCATATTTTGGTAACATATTTAACATATTATGTTTAATGCGAAATTTGAGCCTGCTTAACTGAGCGCAGACAATCTAAATTTGGAGTAATTGTATTATTTTCACAAAAGTAGACTTTTTTCCACGGCACAGCAACTAATCACCACGGTACACCAGTGTGCCGCGACACATGCAGCGGAACAATGCACTAAGGTACCGTAGAACGGGGCTACTTGAACTTCGATGTGTTACTTGAGCCCAGTACAAAAAAAAATATTTAGATCTGTATTTGGTCTACAATAATGAACGTGATTCGTTGTTTCCCTGACAGGTGACACTTATTGTCACGATACATTCATTATTGTAGACCATGGGTCGGCAACCTGCCGCATGCTGCCCGCGAGACATCTTGGTGCGGCCCGCGAGATTCTCGCCGCAACGCACATGACAGACGATATTATACACAATCGAGTGAAAGGAAGCGAGAAAGGGAGCGAAGGGAATCTCATTGATTTTATTAAATACAATAAATATCGTTAAAATATACACTTAGCGTTTTATTTTTAAAACTAAAATATTTGTACATAAATATTGTATGTATACCTACTGCAAGTGCGGCCCGCACTGATCCCCATGAAAAATATTTGGCCCTTTTACAACAAAAGGTTGCCGACCCATGTTGTAGACCAATTACATATTTAAATCTCTTTTTTGTACTGGGCTCAAGTAACACATCAAAGTTCAAGTAGCCTTGTTCTACGGTACTTGGCGGGAAGCTTTGACTTACTGTATACTAATGTAACTGTTTTTTTTAGGTTTCTGAAAATATAGTCGGCACAGGCTTGACTATTGAGAATTTCACCTTCTTCAAAGAGCCACTAGGCATTGACGACCCTGAAAAGGAAATTATAAGGTATTATGCGAGTGTTTCTATACCATCTATGGCAACCCTAATTATTATTGATCTGTAGGATAAAAGATTCCAAAACTACAGTAGAAAGGAAGAAAAAAATTTAAAGAACTCTCCAATTTTTTCAACTTGTTATAACTGCTTTCTTACATTTTTCTAGGGAAAGTCAAAAAAAAATAATCTCAATTCTGTTATATTATGTGTATTAATGGTGTGTGTGTAAATGTAAAAAATACTATTTAAGGTTAACCTTTTAACCACGTTAACTTTGTTCCTAAGAGACGCCCGTGCGCGGCGGTATTTCGCCGTTTTTTAAATGATTACTTTTATCATGTATTTTGTTAAGAAACGATTTATTTTCCCAAACAAAAACATTCAATGGGATTCATTGTGCCTTTTTGGTACTCTATAATACCCTTGTGTCACATAATTCTTGAAATATATCATAATATAAACAAATAAGATCGTAACATAAATAAATCAAAGCACACATTGTGTGTCACTTTTACCCACTGGCGATGCGTAGCGTCGAGAGTGAGACAGATATAAGGCATGATTATGGCGCGGACTAATTATTGACCACAAGAAAAATCAGGGATCTGTTCTTTTATATTTATCCTTGTGATGTTACAAATTATTAGTCAGATATTTGAACAGATGTCATAAGCCCAAGGATTGACGTATTATTTTATCCAAAGTTCCACACTCAAGAAAAAATCCCTCTAAGTTGAACTGAGGTTCGAAACTTGGAGCAATGTAAAAACTCATACGCTTATGTCAGCTGCGTATGGGGCATGTTTTGTTAAAACACATACGGTTATGCGAGCCGGTTAAAAAGGGGATATTGAGCTGCTTTGTCAGGTCAATGATATATTTTGTCAGGTCAATGAGCTGTTTTGTCAGGTCAATGATCAGTTTTGTCAGTTCAATGAGCTGATTTTTCAGGCCAGTGAGCTGTTTGTTAGGACAATCAGCTGTTTTGGCAGGTCAATGAGCTGTTTTGTCAGGTCAATGGGCTTTTCGTCAGGTCAATGAGCTGTTTAGTCAGGTCAATGAGTTTTTAATTTTGAGGATTTTCTGTTAGAGCATTTAAATTAAACTTGGATTACATCAACTTAACTAAATACACAAAAATATAAACGTGAAGAACGTAATTATGAAGCGTTACTTTAAATAATAAAACAAAATATTTTAATTTTAATATTGTCCGTAATTATAGAGATGCCAAGCTGATGAGAGTTCGCACGGACTCTCCCGGGCCTATTCCTGAGAAGCCTACCTTGATCCGGGAAGGCAAGAGGACCCCCAAACCGAAGGGGGCCAAGGGGGCGTCTCCCGAAAGGGGCGTGCCTCCATCGCCGAAATTAAACACCCACTTTAAGGTTAGCGGAACTTCTTAGGTACTTACTTGAACACAGCTTAGTCTGTGAAGTTGAAGTTGAAGTCTGACATTGGAGTAAATAATCCACCTTGAAATGAGTCGCTGAAAAAATAATGGCGTTGACAGACTTTATTATTGTATTTTTTTTATAAATAAAAAAAATGCATCATATTGTTTGAAAAATATACTTTATTATTGTTTTTACTTCCACAATGATTACTTTCCTCTTATGAATCTTGAATGTTGAACAACAGTGACATCTGCCTCTAGTTTGTATAAATAAATAGTAAAATAAAGAATTTTTTCAAAGGTGAAATCCCTCGGTTCGAGACTAAGTGCCCAGAGCAGTCCGGCGGTGTCCCCGAAAGCAGCCGCGAAGGAAACCCCCAAATCCGCAGCCAAAAAATCTACCGCTGGACCACAGGCCAAAAAGAAGTAACATTTTTTTAAATATTTAAAAATATGCATACAAAAAAAAAAGTTATGGTCTTTCTGGCTAAAGTTATGGTGACCTTTCTCTGTTGATACCAAAGACAATATTTATAATTTACACACATCTGGTTTACAGTTTTATTTAAAAGTGTTTTTATTTTGTATAATAATAGTAGGTGCTGTACATTATCTATGGAGAAAGAGCGCCGTGGCATTGGTCGACTTACTATTTACTTTCACTTGAATTGGGATAACGTATTATTTAACATGTAAAATGATGCTATTTAAATTTTTTTAGCTCCTGTTTTCCATTCTGTAACTGTTATTTTTTTCCTCGTTTGTTTATGAACATTATATTTTTTATTCTTGTTCTTTTACAATTTTCTCTAAAACAGCTTTTCAATGTTTTTATATATGTATATCACTGAATATCAGTGAGTACTGGCCATATTCCATAGATTTATTTATTCACGAATACCAGAGACAAAAATATCACATTCTATACACCATAAAGAAAAAAAAGTAGTTATTCCACCAAACTAAAAAAAAAAACACAATCCAAAAACATTATGATTTTAATTTAAATTTAACATTGTATGGAATATATAGAAAATAGCTGATATGTCCATGAACTTATTAAAGTAGGTACATATGCAAAACTTTCAAGGGATGCCACATTTTAAAATTATTTGGTTGAAATATGAAATGGACCAATATTTTATTTCTATTGGCTCAAAAGCATTCACTGTGCAAGGCCTCACTATGTTATCTTATTTTAAAAAAAAATAATGATCATTTTATTACACACAAAAGATTTTTTGCAAACCAACCATTGCATTATTTGATTTTAATAAAATCAAAGATTTTTTTCTGGACAAAATGGTAGATGTTGAAATGTGGTAAAAATGCAAATGTCTCTTGGTTACTTCTCGCGTCATTTGTTGCTCTTTGCGGAGTTTAACGTGTTTGGGCCGGCCCAGTTGTGGAGTGTGATTGTGAATTTGGCTTTGTCCCCCTCCTGTACCCCCCTAGCCAGGAGACGCCCATGTACGTCAAGCAGTCGCAGAGCGTCGCCGAGAGCTCGCTGCCGCGCTACCCGCCGCCGCTCGCCACCTACGGGAGCTACTCGGGCGCCATGAGCCCAAAGGTAACGGCAACACTTGTTCTCTCACTCTCTCTCTCTCTATCTGTTGGCTAATCACCCCTCGTGCCTTTTATGACCAAACTCAAATTGTTAATCTTAGGTATTAACACATCTCGGCTGTCCAAATTTAAAACACAGTAAGGGACATTTTTTTTGTAGTAGGTTTTTTTTAGATTTTTGGACTAAATAGAGTCTACTTAGTTCATAAATGCAAAAAAAACTACTACAAAAAAATTGTCCCTTACTGTGTTTTAAATTTGGACAGCCGATCTGTGTCGAGGTATTTTCCAGACAAATTTGGCAAGAACACTGGCAAGAATTATTTGATTTTCGGATGGAAAATCATGTTTAACACAAAATAGTTATATCCTTTTGGTTATATTTATATAAATCCGCTCCGTAGTGTAATGGTTAGCGTGTTTAGCTACCGTGCGGGAGGTCTCGGGTTCGATTCCCAGGGGAGGGGTGAAATAAATACTTAATAAATAAATACTTAAATAGTGATTTTACACTTATGTGAAAATAAATATTGTGATTTTACAATATTTATTTAATATTACCCTGGACTGGTCCCTGAAGCGCAGGAGTGATCACCTTGCCTTCATGTAAGTAACTATCAACATAACACTGCGTCAGTACGATGCAGTGCCCTATGCACCATTGGGTATAAGGGTTAGAAGAAGAAGAAGACTCTGAATTTAGGAATAATTTTTATAACTTGGAGATAAATTGTATTCTCGTCATTTACACAAATATTTCAACATCACAGTATTTTTGTATGCCTCATTAAAAATAGGAATCAAGTTGTAGAGTGAGCTTGAACCCAGAAACTGTGAGCACGGGACTACAAACTGAGGAAAAATAGGAGACTGTAGCAATTTCAGTTTAGTCTACATTCGACCTGATGATGGAATGGTCATATTGAAACTGGTAGTCGTGGAGTAGTGTTTTTAATTGGTATTATTCAAAGTGAATGAATGATACGGAGAGTGTTGTTGTATTACCATACCACAAAGTTAACAATGCTTTCAACATATTGTTTGCGGGTGGTTTTCTCATCAACCGTAACCCTAATCATACTAAACAAATCTTCAAGCCCGACCCTCAGTATACTAATCACAAGTAACCGCAACACCCAATTCCTATCGGCAGAATGTTTTTTGGCACCTCCCGCGCTTTACCAAAAGTAATCAAATAGAACGCCTGTAAGCGTCTCCTGCTCTCTCCACTCTGCTCTGCTCTGTCCACCTCCGTAGTGTAGTGGTCAGCGCGTTTGGCTACCGTGCTGAAGGTCCCGGGTTTGATTCCCAGGAGAATCAATATAAATATGGGTGATGTTATTTGATATCACCCTGGACTGGTACAAGAAGCGCAGGGCCGATCACCTTGCCTTCATGCAATCAACAATCGAGATGATACTGCATCAATATGATGCAGTACCCTATGCACCATTGGGTGCAGATGAAGGGTTAGAAGGAGAAGAAAAAGCTCTCTATCAATTGTATTTAAAAAATGCTTTTAAGCGTTTCCCGCTAACAATGTGTTCATATACAAAATACTTAACTTTTTAGCTGTCAACTAATCTAAGCCGACGATTTCAGAGTGGACGCGAGCTGTGCTCGATCCACTGTCCGCTGGCTGTCGGCCAGATCCCCTCGCTGCAGTGCAGCGTGTGTTTATGCCTTTACCACGAGGCGTGTGCCGGCCACCAGGCGCAGCAGTCTACAGACTTTATTTGCAAGGTAAGGTGTTCAACTCCATGACGATTTTCAGTTGTGCGTGTTTTCGAAATGCCCAGAAAATATACTGAATCCCAGCAAAAGCGGCATTTTTTAATTTCATATTAACCCGCTACAGGGCAGAAAGTGTTGTTTTTGCATTTTGAAGAAAAGGTATTGTTTAATAATTTTTTTAAATATATATATTTTTTGTTTTACCTTAAAAGATCTGTTGCACAGTAAAAAGTTCAATAAGTGGCTTAATGTTTACTTTTAATACATTTTATTATATTTTTAAACTTTAAAAACGATCTGATAAATCAAGTTTTTTGATATATTACGCTGTTGAAAGGAGTGAGCGATATGAAGAGCTGAAGAAGGTGGGGCATAATAGACCGGAATGGCGAAGGAGGTGTCATTTGTTGCTGCAGACCAATCCACAGACAAAAGAAGAATATGTCTTGACATGTCTATATGCATAACTCCTAAATGGGGAAACCCAGATTTGTAAACAGGAACTTGGACACACTCTAAGGGCGCTTGTGCACTGCATGGAATTTTACTGTCGGGCAGTTCGGTATTTCCAAATAAAAGTAACTACGATGGTTTAGCGTGATCGAATTCATGCGCACGGATCGAGTGCACCGATCCAGAGAAATACGGACGAGTGCACAAGCCAATCATCTGTTTTTTTTATGCTGGCCGGACTGCCGGACAGTAAAATTCCGTGTAGTGCACAAGTGCTCTGAATGTTGTAAACTTATTTATTCATTTTAATTTCATCTTACACATAATTGAAATTTACAATAATGTGGGCACATTATTGTGAATTGTTAAGAAAGGGCTCTCTGCGTTATCCCGTGCCAAAGCAAATTTTACAGTTCTTATTAATAAAATGCAACACCTAAATACAGTACTTATTTTATGTATTAATTTTAAATCAAACACAGATTTTTTAGTCCTTATGTAGCTATACAATTTGCCCTAACAAGGCGAAACAATTGTCACAATATAATTTTTTATGTGTTTTTGTTAATAAAATACAACTTAGTAGACTCAAAAAATCTGTGTTTGATTTAAAATTAATACATAAATGAAAATGAGTTCTACAAATTAAATGCCAAGTCAATAAATAAGTACTTATTTTGTCCGCCTCCGTAGTGTAATAGTCAGCACGCTCGGCTACCGTTCTGGAGGTCCCGGGTTCGATTCCCAAGGGGGGTAAAATAAATATAAGTGATTTTTTCACTGTCATATTTATTTAATATTACCCTGGACTGGTACCTGAAGCGGAGGGCTGATCACCTTTCCTTCATGTGTAAACAATCAAGATAACACTGTGTTTATATGACGCAGTGCCCTATGCACCATTGGGGTGCGGATAAGGGTTTTATTATTTATAAAATGCAATCAAAAGAGACATGGCCGATCTATTTCAGATCTTTCCACCTCCATTTTCCATTTATGAATAGTTCCTTTGTACTTAGTTTCATTATTTAGTGACTTTATAGATAATGGAAGCAGGTAATACAAATTTATTGCATAATAATCAAAGTTCTTTTGACCAAACGATGTACGTGTTATGTTTCATTCCATAAAGTGTGTTAATTGTGATTTGTCTGCTTTGCTGGGAGGTGCTTTGTTGTGTTATGTGAGGGTTATTCTTAAATGCGTAGAGTACGGCTATTATCCTTGGCTCTACCCGACCCAGTTTCTCCAGGGTATGCTTGGCTACAATAGTTTAGAGACTAGAAGGAATGTGTATTTGATTACGCATTTTTATCCATTGTTGCGCGGTATGATCGATAATCCTGAAATTATCCAGAGCATTGGTCTGTATGTTCCCGATAGTTACCTAAGACAGCGTCGGCATAGATGTTTCACATTCCTATACACAGGACCAACCTGCCGATGGTTATGCCTGTAGGAAGAGCTACCGCTATGTTGAACAATATCACATTGGATATTGATCTGTTCCATGTGTCCGAAGGAGTTTTCCAAAGCGATTTAACAAGAGTCTTCTTGCGTAATTTAGAATTTGTTTTTTTAATGTATACGCCTTAAATGTTTGTTTGTAATGTATATATTAATTATTGAATAAATTGAATTGAAAAATGTTAGGATTGTTTTAGTGTATAGTTGTTTGGCTGCCATAAGTTGTAATTTTTTGAAGATTTCCTTTGTGGAATAATTATGTGATAGGTCTGTCTATTCAATTCAGATAAGGCCTATAATTTTTTCCGATAATAAACTTGATTACCCCCTTTTACCACATTTCAAACCAAGTATGACTTTTTTTATTTGTAATTTTAAACACGTATTTTCTTGAGAATTATTCATCACAATAACAGATACGTAAGTAGGAATATATTTAGATAATTCTCGCAAACAATAAATTAATTACAATTAAGATAATAAATTTTCCATTTATGCTTTGAAGGAGATAACATTTTTTCCGCGCATCTTTCTCACTTTCAGACGCGAGCGTTCAAGTTACTATTGCGGTATGTAGTGCGAGGGAGATGAAAATATATTTTGTCGAATTACGGTGACCACTGAGATCAAAATTGGAAAATTTTATCGTGTGATTACAAAAGGAAATTTTTCTTCGGGATTATTTGCACAGATGTCAGTAGTTTGTAGAATTAGCCACGTTTTAAGCCAAAAATCATTGCTTCATCAACATTCGGTCCAGAGAAATTGATTGCGATTTAAATTGCACCTGCAGGCAAATGAGTAGAAGAATCCTGCTCCGGAAAACCCCTTGGCATGGTTGTTCTGCATAGCTGTAGCTCTTTAAGCAAATATTACCAAAAACATATCGCTCACTCCTTTCAAGAACGTCATAAATCAAAAATTGTCAATTTTCAGTTGTGCATGTTTTCGGAATGCCCAGAAAATGTACTATATCCCAGCAAAAGCGGCATATTTTTAACTTTATATTTACCCGCTACAGGGCAGAAAGTGTTGTTTTTGCATTTTGATGAAAAGGTATTATTTAAGTATTTTTTTAAATATACTAAATATTTTTCAAATGGAGAAAAAACCTTCAGGTTTTACCTAAAAAGATCTGTTGCACAGTAAAATGTTCAATAAGTGGCTTGATATTTATTTTTTATACATTGTATTATTGTGTTAAACTTTAAAAACGTTCTACTAAAAAATCAAGTTTTTTGATTTATGACGTTCTTGAAAGGAGTAAGCGATATGTTTAGTCTTTTATTTGGAAATTTATTGGAAAAACAATCTATGCTGACACTCTCTTACAGGATCATATACACGATTAGACTGCATAATTTCAGGAATAATAATTATACCATGTAATTGAAAAACACACTCAACCACCCATTCCTTCTGGCCTCTATACTATTGTAGGCATTCATACCCTGGAGATAGCCATGATAATGGTTGGGAAAAGCCCTTGATAATGTGATACTGATTGAAACAATTGTGTTCTTGATGCGATCACTCATTAATATTTTTTTTAAAATTATTAATAACTATTTTCATATTTTAATTCCAGAGCTGTCAAATAACGAATGTGCAAACTCCGCCACCTCCGCTAACCCACGTTTCCGCCATGAAGCCCTCTCTCAAGGGGATCCAGTCCGCCCTGCCCTCGCCCCCCGTGCTGCAGAGGGCTCCCAAGGAGAACCCGCGCATCCCGCAGCCCCTGCTGGTCCCCGTCATAAAGCGGTTCCCCGTGCCGCGGCAGATGAAGCTCAAGACATTCCCCAAACTCGTCTCTGTGCCCAAAACGGAGATATCCAGTTTCAACGAATTCCGGCCGATCCAAGCCAAGAACAAGGGCATCGTCAGTTCGGTGACGACGTGGCTCCCGCCTTCGTCCAGCATCAGCCTCAACAAGTCGACCAAACCCGTGGCTACCGCGACGGCGGACATCATCATGTCGTACCCGCAAACGATCGCCATCGTCAACGGAAAGAAATACATCGTCGTCCCGAAGCACAATGTCGTCAATCTCTCGTCGCAGTTTCAGCCGGGAAACGGCGGTAATTTAATGCCGAAACACGCGGAGAACGCGCCCAAGATAATGGCGATCGAGAACCAGCAAGCGAACAGTCCGGTGCTAAATAAGCCCAAAAACGAAGAGATCGACTTGGATTACTCGGACGAACTGGAAAAAAGCCTCGACACGACATTCGAAGATGACCTAAAGGGGGACAAGTCCGATGTACAGCTGGACGATTCTACGAGTTGCGAAAAGATGGAAACCATTCAACTAGATGAGGGTGAAGAGGACGAGTCGCAGTGAGTACACGAATACTGTCAATTTCTCATTTTCCGCCTGTCACACTCGAATTGGCTGATTGGTCAGTCGATATAACTAGCTAATTTGTATAAGGACCGAGGTTCGATTCCCACTAGGATGACTCGAAAATTTGTCTGTTTTTTTTTTTTTTTACTCGTAGTTGCCGTGATAGAGGAACAGTTTTTTGACAGAGCCGTAAATGTAAATTATTTTGGATAATTTATACAGCATCAAGTACGTGTTATTATCAAGTATGACATTTCTGTATTTGATCATATAATTAAGATACTTTACGTTTATTGATATTGAGTACATTGCAATGCATTATCATTCTACACTCGATCATTTTTTGTTAACAGAATATGATGGAAATAAATTTTTCATGTACATTAAACCTAGAATACTAAAGTTATTTTTAAACCCTGCTAAGGTATAATTTTTGTATGGCTGTAAAATAACAAGATGTTTAAAATTTTATTTAAATGTACAGAATATACAATCGTGCCTCTATCTGTATCTGTTTTATTTTTTTAATTATTTTCAATAATCTTTTTACATATTTTTTGACGACCATAGGTCGGTCGCTTCTCGGATATTATAATTTAATTTTTGCAATTTAATGTCGATAATGAAAATCAGAAAAAATTGCCTATCACTATTTTATACTGTCAAAAAACTGTTTCTACAATAGGGCAACTATAGACTGCCGCCGGAAGCACAAGTCTTGTATTTGTGCCTTGTGTGATTAACAAACAGCCTTGTCTTCCATTGGACGTGGCTACAGTGAAGAAAAAGATTATTTGATGTGACAGCTTTGTTTTTTTTCCTATATTGATGGCACTGTGCAATGATAGTGAGTCCTGTACATCTTCACTAATAAATACCCAAAAATACAAATATTGGCATATGAAAGTTTCATTAAAAATTGTGACGTTAGATTGTATTTGGAATTTACTGTTTTTTTTTATATGTGGAACCCACATTTTCAATGGTCTTTCAATGGACCTTCTTTAGTAAAATCAATTAGTTCATGTATTATATCCATAAATTTTTGATGTTATTTTAGTTTGTTTTTTTGCATAATGCAATATGTCAAATATCTGCATAATGTCAAATATTAAAAGCAGGTTTTATGACTTTGAAGAGTTCTCGGAACAAAAATATGTAGGGGGCTTACTATATTGCATTGTTGCATATCTGGAGTATACTGCAAACACGGTCTATCAATGTTTATCAATGTAATTTTGGAATAAGTTCTTGTAATATTTGTAAAACTTGCTTCCCAATTTCAATTTCACTATCATAGACAATCTAGTTAAACTTTTTGGAGAGTATGGACCTACCTAATAGTCCCAGAGAACTGTGGAAAGATGTTGTGTTTGCGCATTTCAAGCACTGTAATTTTTTTTTTTTAAAAATTGAATTTGTAGTGTCATCTGTGGACTTCTTAAACTTTATCAGTAATTGTAATTTGAAATATCAGTTGGGATTTGATTGCGTGAATTGATCGAAATTGTTTTGTCATTCACAATTTTGATTAATTTTCAGTTTATGTACGATATTGTTAAGAAAAGTTATTTAAATCACATTCCTTACTTATATTAAGTTCACTGTAAGGTTGAGGTTTAAAATTTTAGGATCGGTTCATAAATTTATTTCAATTTTGATATATTTATTGCTGTTTTTGCAGTGTACTCATGATACATGTTTCAACTATATTTATATGCATTATGTGATTTGATTTTATAACCTTCGACAGAGAGTGCTTGGTGGAATATTACTGTATAAATGATGATCGATATAACATTTTCACACAATGTACTTTATTATTGATAATTTGAAGAGCGTTTTTATAAAGCGAGATTTGTACTAATGTAGTTATTTATCTTTTTAGTGGATTTTTTTCCCTTTCTGCTCAGTGCTATAGTTATGCAAGTATTGGACCTAATAGTTGTGCAACGTCTCATTTATGCCGCATTTACTGCGTACATACACTTTTCCTCCACCTTCATGGCTATGATGGCCATCTCACACGATGTGCATTTTCCTTCAAGACCAAATACAAACGATAATTCATTGTACGGTCATTGACAGCGAGCTCTTTTGACATAAGGTGGCGGGAAGCCTTCAGCGACCACACAACCACAATCTGGTGGGCCTATGGTACCAAGCAACGAGGCGCGGTACTGAATACTGAACCTTTAGCTGCATAACTGTTAAATCTTGTAGAAAGAAACAATCCGCAAAAGATAGTATCTAAATTTGTAGATGTTTCGTCTTAGCAAAAACGCTACTCGATTATATTACCAGCTTTTAGTGGAGAGATTTTTCGCTCTTTCTTGCAGCAATATGGAAATGTAAGAAGATGATCTATGATAAAATTTTGAATCAGCAACTTAAACTGACCCTTTTTACCTACTGACATAATCACATTTAGAAAAGTTATTATTTGTAGTCATTGCATATTTTTAAAAGCTTCCTCATTCATGCTTCTATTTTACTCGCTTGCTCCTTCTTACAGAATGAAATTAATACATACCTCTAATTTCTATAGAATCTACACACAGAAGACAATGTTTACATACATACATGTTCATGTTTTTGTCTCAATATCGACCCCGGCTAAATATAGTCAACTCCAGTTACGTAACAATCATTTTGTTTTTACTTAACACATTGTTGTCGGGCGGTTTTTTCATCAACCCCGACCCAAATTATATTCAAACAGTCTGCCGCCCGACCTTTAGTATACTAATCACAAGTAAATGCAAACCCTATTCCGATCTGTACAATGTTTTTTTGTGTCTCTCGCACTCTACCAAAAGTAAGCAAATACAATGCTTATAAGTGTCTCCCGCTCTCTACCAACAGTGTGTAAAAGACGCTCTTAAGCGTTTCCCGGAAACAATGTGTAAATCTACTTGATATAAATATGCTCTCTGGAGTAATCCTATGATCGCTCCAAAATGTATATTTTATTCTAGATAATGCATATATTTATTAAAACAAAATGATCTTTACCTAACTAGGACTAGAGATATTTTTCCAAAAAAGATCAATATATCGGTGCTTATTGAATGTCGAGGCTAAATTTGGCAGTCATGTCTTAATTTGACAGTTTGATCTTTAAATTAATTGATCGCCTAGTTTTACGTTCTTGTTCCAAACTGTCAAAATAAGACTTGGCTCTCGAATTAAGGCCCGTTTGATTTGCACCAAAACATTTTTTAGCGAATTTATCTTATTTTTCTTAATTTGGATTGATAATAAGAAATTCTATAGTAAAAATGCACCTACATACGTAGTGTTACAAAGGTACACTTTAACTGTAGTGCTCGTTATAGTATGTTATACCAGGGTGTTGAATGTGAGGTGTAGTTTGACCTTAACGCAAGAGTAGGATCGTACTATCTGAAGTTGGAAAAGCTCCAGGGTGTGTGGAAAATATTGGATTAATATGCCAAATGTTGGACGTAGCATTTGATTGTGTTAATCAAAATAGCGTACAAAAACTCGTCCAAAAATGTGTTTTGTATCCTCGCATGGAGTGTAGTACTACACATTGTGTGGACTTGTCGCTAATTGGGATATTATCATCACATTATATAGGAGAGAAACATCAGTTATATTTATCAAACTTCTTGTGCGGAATGAATGTACATTAGCGGGCTTATTGCCAAAGAAATATCTTCTAACTAACCAAAAAACGGTATGAACGGTTAGATAAATACTATACTGTATATTTATTTATAACTGTAAAATCGATGAAGATATTTTTTATATATTTTATATTATACATATATTTATTCTAATGTGTCCTTATAATATTTAATAAAAATGTATTCTTTCTCAAGTTTTCAAATTTTTATTTGTAAATTTAAAAAGTCTTCAAGATATCTTGGCTGCCAGAAAACCAAATATAATTTGGAGACCTCAATGATAAAACTAAATTAATTTTTTTACTGTAAAGCCCGTCACAAGTTACTTTACATGTTTGGCTCATGCGCTTTTACCCCCGATTCTAGCCACAACTGGCCACTGCTTTTGCTGCGACGATTCCACCTACTAATAATGACTGTAAATGTATCGTTGGTATAATATTCACATTTTACTCACAATATCTGACTGCGAGCAGTTTTGAAATTGTATTTTTTAATGAGTAGCAATGATCAAAGAAAACACTTGTTTTTTACCACTTGAGTTTTATTAAAGACTACATGTTTCAGAAGTTAAACTTCCATCATTCAGGTCTGTTTAATAACTGTTATTATACAGACCTGAATGATGGAAGTTTAACTTCTGAAACATGTAGTCTATAATAAAACTCAAGTGGTAAAAAACAAGTGTTTTCTTTAATCATTGTAACATGTCTTACCACAAAGTTAATGCCGAAGCAATAAATAAAATAAAGTAAAGGTAGCATGACCAATACCAACACATAGAGCATGGAAACACTTGAGGTGCATTTCTGCATACAGCGTAGGATACCGCATGACGTCTAGGAAAGAATAATATAAATAAATCACACTCGTGGTTGATTACCTTCAATTTCTCAACTAATGTATGTGATTTATTGCATATCGGTAGTGTAGATCAAATCTGTCTCGGACCAAATTTTACAGGAGAGCAAAAACAAACTTTTGAAATTAAATAACTCATTTGTTTTATGTATTTTTATTTGTACATATCTTAATAAAACTAAATAAGTATTGCAACTACGGCTATATATCCTTTTTCCAAATTATGGAATATACTATTTTAGACATTTTGTGGAATAAACTTAGAAAATGAAAAATTTTACAGATATACCCCTTTGCCATTACACTATCGATATTATTGTTCTTATAATATAGGAACAGTTTTTTGACGGATCAGGTTTAACATTTAATGAATGTAGTTGTAAATGGAAGCAGACGACGACCGAGGAAAACTTGGCACGATCAAGTATTTCAAATACTTGGGCGTAGTCAGGTCAGAATTAATATTAATCGTATGTATAAGGAGATGCCTGAATGTGGAATAGGCAATAGTGATGTGGTTTTCTATTCTCCGACTTTCCCTGTGGAGAAGTGGCGCGATGGTTAGTTAATTAGTTGTATCAAATATCCCTTTGAAAAAATGTCTTAAATTAGTGAGTATTCAAAGTGTCTAATGTTACACATTCAATGTTGGATACCATTGCAAACATTGTATCATTTCAACAATATAAAACAAAAGAAAGTACAGGAATACCACTCTTAACTTCTCTACTACTTAAGATATTAAGGTCATTTTAAAACATGGTTTATTTATTTATTTAAACTTCATGTACAGAAAATAAATAAGGACATTGGCGGGCTTATTGCTAAAAAGCAATATCTTCTGACCAACCACTACTAAAACAAAGTAATCTAGAGCTGCAATTGGAAAAGATAGTACTAAAACAAATATATACCTTAAATAAATTGAATTAATGTAATTTTACAACTAGACATTTGAAAAAAATATATTGGTTGGAAACTACTTTTCTTAGTAGATTTATATTATCCACTGACACTTCGTGATGGAATTGCATTTTTAATATATTATTAGATTAAAACCAATGTTTTTAGCTTTTCCACTTTTTTATTTGACCAGCGACCGGGTTTCGCCGTTACCGACATCATCGACCAGTCTGATGATGTCAGTAACGGCGAAAACCGGTCGCTGGTCAAATAAAAAAAGTGGAAAAGCTAAAAATATTGGTTTTAATCTAATAATATACTTTTCTTAGGATATAACGCTTATAAAATGAACTTATTTTCAATATTTACTCTATTTTCCCAGTTAATGGGAGATAAAATTGACAAACAATACATCTTGTTTTATTTCAACGTTACCTACGAGTTCAATGCTACCCGTTCTGATTGTGAAAATAGATAATGACATTATTCACTGTTAGCATTTTTAATTAATTTTATGGCTGTATAAAAGATACGTAAGGAGCATTATCTGTGCACTTTTGTATCTATGGTTTAGTATTGCCACAGTAAAAAAAGTACCTACCTTCAACTCATTTAATAATATCTCATGTTTACTTATGAAACTCACTGCAAATGCGACAATATATTTTTTTAAATTTCTACATTACTTCCTTATAACATTTTGATAAGATTTCATGTATATGACTAACGAAATTATTTAAAAAAATCTATTATTATGCATATTGTGTATTTTATTTTTTACTAACAATTGTATGACTGTATGGTAAGGGTGACATATCAACAATGTATGATATTGTTACAAATTATAATTAATTCTATCTTAAATAATTATGCAGAATTCTCACAATTATCAATCATTATTAAACCATTGTTGTCAGACAGTCTGCTGCCCGACCCTCAGTATACCAATCACAAGTAACCGCAAACCCAATTTCAATCTGTACAATGTTTTTTGGCATCTCGCGCTCTACCAAAAGTAAGCAAATAGAACGCTTATAAGCATCTCCCGGTCTCTACCGACAGTATGTAATATACGCTTTTAAGCGTTTCCCGCAAACAATGTGTTCAGAGCTCAGTATTTTTTTCCAATGATAATTTAAATATATTATTTTGAGAAATAAAAATACTTTGTGTTCTGATCCACTAACATTTTTATTTAACCAACTAGTTTCGGCAACAACCTGTTGCCCTCTTCAGGGTTACATTTATTACAAAACATAATTTAAATATTTTAATTAATTATTAATTATTATTCAAAACATAATTTAAATATTTTAAGAATAATGCAAAATTCAGATTCACATTTTTATAAATTCATAATTAAAAAACAAGAATAAAACTTGGCATGATCAAGTATTTCAAATACTTGAAAGTGGTCAAGTCAATCAGAAAAGATTCGGAATAGTATGTATGAGGAGATGCATGAATGTGGAAGAGGCAAAGATTGTTTGAAAAGACTGATTGATGTGGTGTTTTATTCTCCTTGCCTACCCCTGTGGGGAAGCGTGATGGTTAGTTTGCTAGGAAAATAAGTTTTGTGCGAAATCTACGTAAATAAAAATGTAAATGTTGGTTTGTTCAATATATTTAATCTCCTAAAATTATTCACCGATTGCTTTGAAATAAATTGGCTCAATGTCGAATTTGACTTTTTTATTTAACCGGGCTGAGCCACTGCAACATATGGCACCATTAGTTTCAAATAAAATTATAGCAACATCAAAAACCGTAATGTAATTTAAATAACCGATTTCATTGACCGCTTTCATTATTTTGTAAACAAATGATACAAATTTATATCAATGTATCTCTACACAACTATGGAAAATTAATCAAATAAATTTTGAAAACTGAAAATATTTTTGAAATATTTCTCACTTAATATTTTAAGTAATTAATTTGGGACGGGTATTTTTTACGCTGGCGTCGGGATTTCATAATTATGTGCGTACAGTTGAGACCTTAACAAAGAGAATGGTATATAATACTCATATAAAAAACATTGGATAATTCCTTCCTTTCTGGCATTGAAACGAGGCCGGCGCAGAAGGTAAAAATACCCTTCCCGTCCTTAAGCATCAATCGACCCAACGGGTAGAAATACCTTTCCCGTCCCGAGTGTGGTAACGACCTTTAACTGTACGGGGTGCTTACTGTATACTGTCCTCAGGGAAGCGTATTTCTCGCTGGCTAAGTCGTTTTATCGCAAATCATTGAGACAAGAAGATTTTTCATATTCTTTTGAAATTTCCACCGAGCATCTCTGGCGAACGAATCAAATTGTTTGCTTCGATTCATATTTTTAAAATTATTTACCTCGATTACTATGATTTTGTTTTTTACTTTGTATAATGTAAAATGTTCTTTATTTTCTTCTGTTTGCAGATAAATTATCACGAAAGAATATGGAATGACTTGATACATTTTTATTTTTACCCCCTCCCCCACTTTCCTCCCATTTCTCCCGAGCCGAGTTCACAATCATCTTGCATGTTGTTTACAATCTGTATTACTGTTTGTCATCCGATGAAATCTCTCATTTCATCTCCCCGAGAATTATTCATAAATTAGGTAACCCTATCTAGACGGTAGCTATTGACCCTGTAGCTATATTTCAGCATTCTTTGTAACTATAATTAAAATGAAGCTTTGTTTTTAAATCACTATAATTATTTTATTATACTTAATTATAATGTCTACCGGTTTCGAAGCTGACCGCTAAAATCAAGACTTGATAAAGAAGCGGTTAGCTTGGAAACCGGTAGACATTATAATTAAGTTAAAATAAAATATTTATAGTGATTTAAAAATAAAGTTACATTATAATTATAAAATGGAAAATCACAAAGTTAGTGCTTCATATATAAATTATATTCTTTATAACTATTAAACTTCTCATATTAAACTTATAGGCACATCTCATATTAAGCTCTATTACAGAAATAGACATTAAAGGTGTTATATTAATCTCTCTTACAGATATGGACATTAAACGTCTTAGAAAATATACAATAAATCAGAAAATCAGCATGCATGTGTTAAATTGGTAGAAGAATTCAGACATAATTAATTATTATTCATGGTATAAAAATAGGAAACTAGAAATTACAATGTGTGATTTAAATCAGATAATATGAAATCAATATGATGGCTAGTCACCAATATTTACTTTGAACTCCCTCAGACTGGTGTTGATTTGTACATTTAAAAAAATGCAACTTTAAGTGGTTGAAATTAACAGTATTACATTTAAAGGTCTTCTTGAATTTGGTAGCCTGTCTAGAATTATGACATATGTAATTATCTTTGGAAAATAGACGATGCTTCAATTTAGATATAAAATAATTGTTAAAAATTTTAATAACTTTAATTTTGAATAATTTATTTCTATCTATTGAGAACATCTAACTTGCAAATTCAAATTAGTATTGTTATTGAGAAACCTTATGAAGAAAAAAAAACAGGATTTTTTTCCTGCTTTTTAAATACTAACCCAAAGGTAGGGCGGTTTAAAAAATATTAAATAATTATAAAACTGTCAACTGCATGTGTTATATAAAATTGTCTTCCATTAAGGGCTGAGAAAGGTCTCCATAGCGTTTGGTTATTTGTGACATGTCTAAATTGATATAAAATATATTGAGAGGCCCGCGGTTCGATCCCCACTTGATTCCTATGTTCAAACACAAACTGCCAGCTGTCTTGAAAATAATGTCTATTTAAATTTTGTAATGTAACATGATATGATAACAAAAATATACAAATACAGTAAAAGGTTGTTGATTAGAAATTCATTTAAATATTTTCATTAAATTTTTTACAAAAATGTTTTGTTATTAAATTATTTTACTGTAATTTTTCTGTGCTTTTCTCGTAGATTTATTCTGAATTTTTGGATTAATTTGTTTTCATATTATCAAATGTTACTTTGTGTGCCAAGTTTAAAAAAATAAAATAGTACGGAGAAAAATAAAATAGTATAAAACAGTGCTTTTCCTGCCCAATAGATTTGTTAAAATAGGTAATACCATGCCAAAAAACCTTGTTAAAAAAATATAAAATTGGAAAAAAAATATGGCATGCTATGTATTTTCAATGACATTTTGTTGCATTTATTTACTTTTGCGCTACCATTAGTTTAGATACTTAATTAGAAAAATCTTTTTTCAATAGAATTTTAGGAAAAATAATAAACATATAAAAGATGAGAATCCTATTGATTTCTTTTGGACTGTGTTTTATCAACATTGTAAAAAAAATACATAAATATTTTTTCCAGCTAAATATTTCACCAAGTACTCTCATGTCAGCCACGTGGATTCGCGAATATGTATTGTCAATATTTACTGATTGTTCTATCATTGGTTGCAGTAAAACCGTGACCGAGTCACCCTCGGAGAAGAAGAAAGCGAAAGCGGCCGCGACTCCCAAAGCGATACCCAAAGTCACATCTCCCAAGCCGGTCGCTGCGGCCAAATCGCCAAAAGCGGCTAAAGCGAGCGCCAATGGGACACCCGGTAAGATACTAGCTACTTTAGTCTTTTTAAAGATGTCCGTCTGTTGGAAGTCCCGGGTTTGATCAAAATTAATCATTTTAACACGTTGTATGGGCGCTTATCCACTTTCCGGAATTGTACCGTCCGGCAGTCCGGTTTTGAAAAATAAAAGCAACTAAGACAGTTTAGCGTGATTTAATTTACGCGCAACGTGTTCACGCACCGATCAAGAGCTCTGATCCGAAGAAAGATGGACAAAAGCACAAGCCAATCATAGTTTTAAAACGCTAACTGATGTGCCGGATGGTAAAATTCCGTGTAGTGGACAAACGCCCTTTGCGGAAAACGCTTAGAAGCGTCTTTTCTATACTGTTGGTATTGAGCGGGAGAAGCTTCTAAGCATTCTATTTGCTTACTTTTGGTAGAGCGCGAAAGAAGCCAGAAAACATTGTACAGATAATTCCCCTATTGACAGCTATTCTCAAAGCCAAGTGCATTGCTATTCCATACAGCACCTTAGTGCCGTATTTTGAAGCTGTTAAATGGGTGGCAATTGGCGCAGTAGTAATTGACTAATTTGCTTTATGGCAACTGTGATTTGCAGCCAAGAGAGGAAGATTGAGTAAAGCGGCCTCCGCAGAAGTCAAGTCCGCTCCGCAGAGTCCGGGGGCGGCCCTCACCTCTCTGATGCAGGTAAGAAATGCATATAGGCTGCTTGCTTCAATCAAACTTGTCAAATTACAATATCATTTCATTAGACAGTGGATTATTTACCCTACGGATGATATGTCAATATTATAGATGTCTGAACTCGACATGAAATGTCTGTTTTTCATATAATATGAAAGAAAATGGAAGTCTGAGCTTCCCAGGGCTTACAGCCTAGCATTTGGCTGACTTAAGCAAGACTAAGACCATTGCGTTTATATAGGTTTAAAAAATTAAAGTTATGTTGATGTTCAATAATGGGCGGATTGGTGAACGTTATATAGGTTTGAAAAATTAATGCAATGTTGATGTTCAATAATGGGCGGATTGGTGAACGTTACACAAGTTTATAAATTGAATGTTAAGCCAGCCAAATGCCGTATGTCGTATGCTCCGGAACGCTCAGACTTCCGTCTTCTTTTGCATTAAAAGAACAATAGATATTTCATATCAAGTTGAGACACCTATAATATAATTAAATCATGTTTCTCATAGCCAAAGTATCTTGCGTTTTAACCTTTTTTCTGCCACAAGTGTGTTGACACATTTTCTATTGTTGGTGTATCTTCTAATCGTACTGGAAGCGCATGACGATGACTAGGGTGGGTGAAAACACCATAGGAACTTATTTATTGTAACTGCAGAAGCATTTGGTAGAATTCCATATTGAATTGTTTGATAATATATCCAACATATAACAAAGTTTGTTAGATTGAATTCTACATTTATTTATGTATATGTTAACACATTAGTTACGGCAATGTTTTGATAAAACTGTATATTGAGGCGGGCGACATTAGACAGCTGTCCGGAAATATAAAATATGTGAGTGAACTTCAAACTGTAGAGTTTTATCAATAAAACCAGATTTTTTTCATCAACATTTTAAGTAATAGAAAAAAATACAACTTGTGGTTTTAAATGTTCTTAAATAAAAAAAAGCATTTAATCATTTTTCTTAGTGTGGTATGTTTGGAAACATTTACCAACATGAAGCGGAATTTTGCATTGTTTGTTACGTTTTATTATAATACAAGAATGCTCTGAGGTTGAACTCGAAAACAATACAAAAACGGTTAAATGGTCTCTAACGTCTCAAAATAAAATCATGTTAGTCCACAAATCACAAAAGTAATAAAAATGTTAAAAACACTAATAAAACATTAGAAAATACCAACACAGTTTAACATCCGCCGAAAACTCAAAATCTGCGAATAAAAAATGATTTATGGGCTTTCCCCACACGCGTTTATTGCTTTGTAAGTACCAACTGCCGACTTAAGTAAAGGACAATGATCTTTGTATTTTATTTCATTTTAGGACAAAGAAAAAAAAGCACCGTCTGTATCCATTGTTTAAAGTTAAAATGTAACATTTCCTTCAAAACAGATTACGACCATTAGCTATGTTTTGAACCAGTAAATATCAGTATTATTTTTTATATTACAACGACATCTATCCACTACACAACAAAAGCAAAAAGGCCAAGAGATTAGAAGTTTATGACGTGTTTTTTGTATACTTAATTGAAGGTAGCCGAAATGCACAAAAATGTGCACCCCGCCACCACACAAGGTTTCTGAAACACCGTACACAATGTGTTAATATGCGACGCGTTTCGTCGAAACGCGTCACGTATTAACATATACATAAATAAATGTAGAACTCAATCCAACAAACCTTGTTTTATCTTGGATACATTACCCAACAATACCATAGGAACTATTAGTGTACGTATATGTGTATTATTTCGAGAAATAAAAAGACTTTGTGTTTTTATCCACTCACATTTTTATTAACCAACTAGTTTCGGCAACAACCCGTTGCACTCTTCAGGGTTTAATTTATGACTTAAACCCTTAATTAAACCCTTAATTAGTCATAAATTAAACCCATTATTAGTCATAAATTAAACCCTGAAGAGGGCAACAGGTTGTTGCCGAAACTAGTTGGTTAATAAAAATGTGAGTGGATCAAAACACAAAGTCTTTTTGTTTCCCGAAATAATATATCAATATGATCCACAAAGTTAATTCTTTCAATATTCAAATCATACGTATATGTGATCCGTTTGTCTCTGTCCGCAGTGCGGGATGTTTGTCCAGATCTTCGGGTACCTCAACAAGCGGGAGCTGGCCTCCGCCGCCCGCGTGTGCCGCTCCTGGAGAGACATCGCCTACACGCCCAGCCTGTGGAGAACCGTTCGCATGAAGAACTCACAGGTATTACAAATTGTAAACAATACACAGTTTCTCGTTTTAAATTCATAGTCGCTTTCTTCCCATGAATGGTTGTGAACGGCTAAACTACATATTTTTAACTCTAACTAAATATACTAAATGTTTTTCAAATGGAGAAAAAACATTCAGGTTTAACCTTAAAAGATCTGTTGCACTGTGAAAAGTTCAATAAGTGGCTTCATATTTATTTTTAATACATTGTATCATATTTTTAAACTTTAAAAACCATCTCCTGAAAAATCAAGTTTTTTGATATACGACGATGTTGAAAGGAGTGAGCGATATATGAACTGCGTACCTCTGCTCTTTTTGATTTGGATAACAGGACTAGGACATAGAGCTTTATTGTGAAATACTCAAAAGTTCCTTTGACGAAACGTGATATGTGTTGTTCACTGTGCATCTGCGGTTTTGATCTTGTGGTACTTCACTCTTTCTGCTGATCCAGTCCAACTTGCCCTAAAGAATTTTCTCTCCATAAATTCCAGGTGACGGACTGGCAGGGTCTGGCCGCGGCCCTCAAGAGACAGGGAACCCGGCACCTGGACCTGCGCAAGATGCTCCTGCCTCCCGACGACGTCCAGATATGGGACCAGTTCATCCAGCACATATCTACCGTCGACACACTCCTCAGGTTACTTACTATATAATATTATTTATTTTGTTTTAACTTCATGTACAGAAAAGAAATAACTACATTGGTGGGCTTATTGCTAAAAAGCAATTATTATTACAGGGGAACATATATATTTATGCGGTACGAGGTAGTTATCATGTTTAGTTTTCTATCGTATAGTCCAGGGGTCCCCAATCTTTTTCAGCCCGCGGCGCACTTACAAGCTTAGTTTTTGTCACAGCTCTCTACATTTTTTCAATTTTTTTTTATTTGGGTTAACAACAACAACATTTGTAAAACAAAACAATTGAAAGATATACATTAAACAAGCCAATTATAGTTAACCACAGAAACAAAAAGATCAGTACAAAATATTTAGTGTAGATCTAGCAAATGAATGTGTGTGTGTGTGTGTGTGTGTGTGTGTGTGTGTGTGTGTGTGTGTGTGTGTGTGTGTGTGTGTGTGTGTGTGTGTGTGTGTGTGTGTGTGTGTGTGTGTGTGTGTGTGTGTGTGTGTGTGTGTGTGTGTGTGTGTGTGTGTGTGTGTGTGTGTGTGTGTGTGTGTGTGTGTGTGTGTGTGTGTGTGTGTGTGTGTGTGTGTGTGTGTGTGTGTGTGTGTGTGTGTGCGTGCGTGCGTGCGTGTGTGTGTGTGTGTGTAGTTTTTAAAGATCCTGAGAGATCGACAATATGCTCACCATTCGACTTTTCAACACAGATTTACCGCAGTTGAAAATGTCAACTTGGCTAACACATGCTAAAACATTAATAAGCTATTTGGAATAGATATAGTGACTTTATATTTAGGGTCTTTCAATAAAGTCTTTCAAACTTTCACAGTCAAAAGCGACCATATTGCTGATGCTACATCAGAGATTCTGTAACGCACATTTTGTTTTATTAAAATTTAAAGATAGAAAGCACTTAATGAAAGATCCTGTATATATTATAGTCGAAAGAAATAGGTACCTACAATATTAGTAGTTGGGTACATAGGTACAAAAATTAAAACATCCACAATATGAAATTGAGTTTTATTATATTTATAAGAATTCAGAATTGAAACAGAGAACAACAAAAAAGAAAATATGTGTGGTTTCGGAAAATGATAGAGGATCGACTCACGGCGCCCCTCTTTACTTTGAACGGCGCACCAAGGCGCCGCGGCGAACACTTTGGGAACCCCTGGTATAGTCTGTACATGTTTGTAGTGTTCGTTGAGATTCTTTTTTGAGAGTGTTTTGTGTCAATGATTGTGTCTTGTCGGTGCGCGCAGGCTGGAGATGTGCCGCTGCCCGGCCGACGTGGTGGAACGCGCGTGCTCGGGCCTGCCGCAGCTGCAGTCGCTGTGGGCCTGCAGCATCCGCTGCACCGCGCTGGACCCCGCCCCGCTGGCGCGCCTCACCAGCCTCACTGAGCTGCGCCTCAAGGGCATGAGCGGTAACCCGACCCCTTCTTCTCCTCGTCCGTACATCCCTCACGGGATCATCAGAAACGCCATTCCACACCATTACAAGAATCAATATATCCATCCATCTTAGACCATTGCGAGAACCCTCGTTATCTATATGAGAACATTCCAAGAAGCTTATGTCCTTATGTCAAATAGTTTTCTCCGATCACTTGGCTTTATTAAATTTATTTAACAAAGCAATTGATTACAATGAAAATAATCCACAGATGAATTTATGTCACTGTCCACCTCCGTAGTGTAATGGTCAGCACGCTCGAGCTACCGTACTGGAGTTCCTGGGTTCAATTCCCAGGGGGGTGAAATAAATATAAGTGATTTTTTTACTCTAATATTTATTCAATATTACCTTGGACTGGTACCTGAAGCGGAGGGTTGATCACCTTTTCTTCATGTGTTAACGATCAAGATAACACTGTGTTTATATGATGCAGTGCCCTATGCACCATTGGGTGCGGATGAGGGTTTGGCGATGATGAATTTATTTTTAATTTAACCACCCTACCTTCGGGTTATTTTCAGGCATATTTCTTTATAGACAAGCAAAAAAATCACAAAGTTTATTGTCACAAAATATTGTCAGGTATGAAACCTGACGAAAAATTGTCAGTTTATCTGGTACGGATTCAATATTTTTGGCACAGATATCTTTTCTCGTAGGTCATACGGGTTAGCGCGGAATAGTGAAAGAAAACCGCACGTATCACGTACGTTCGTATGAGTGTAAAAGTGGTATTTACCGAGTAAAACTTAAATTTAAAATATATTTCTAGGACCCTTGTATCCTGTATATGATGCGAGTAAATTGCAATAACTCCATGCGACACAACAGTGCAAAAACCATGTATCGCTCACTCCTTTCAAGAATGTCGTAAATCAAAAAACTTGATTTTTCGGGAGAATGTTTTTTAAGTTTAAAAATATAACAATGTATTACAAATAAATATCAAGCCACTTATTGAACTTTTTACTGTGCAACAATTTTTTTAGGTAAAACCTGAAGGTTTTTTCCCCATTTTAAAAATATTTAGTATATTTAAAAAAAGAATTAAACAATACCTTTTCTTCAAAATGTAAAAACAACATTTTCTGCCCTGTAGCGGGTAAATATTAAGTTAAAAATATGCCTCTTTTTCTGGGATATAGTACATTTTCTGGGCATTTCGAAAACATGCACAACTGAAAATTGACAATTTTTGATTTATGATGTTCTTGAAAGGAGTGAGCGGTATGTCTACAAGACACTATTTAAAAAACCCTTCTATCTTTGAGAACATTCCTAATACCGTTGTATCCATCTCCATCTAACCCGCTGCTAACCCGCTACTGTTGCAAATGATTCCTTTTGAAGGTGAATTAGAAATTTCGATAATATTTGTTGCAGGATTGGTTTTAACGTCTGACATCAAGTGCTTGCAGACCCTCAAGAACTTGAAACACCTCAGTCTGACATCAGTGAAAGGTACAAAACTTGTTGATCAGGAAAAAATTGTATAATTCATTTTATACTAAATAGTACAGTGGAACCTCTCATAAAGAGTAATTCACATGAGCCAAAAAAATGTGAAAAAGTTGCCCCCTCAACGAGTGACATTTTGCATAACCAGTTACAGAGGAAGGACATGTTCATTTTTCACGACATTCACTTGTGAGTCAGAGGCCCAGGACTTGTGCGCCAGTCAAAACAAAAAATTATACACTGAACGAGTAAGCTTATGGAACTATGCTCGTAATGAGAGGTTCCACTGTATTAAGGCCAAGTATTTGTTAAATCGCAACTTTATTTTCTAGAAATCCAAGTAACATTTTACATAAATGATTTTTTTTTTTCTTAAAACATTGTTTTTGCATTGAAAATATAAGTTTTTCTTCAAAAGAAAAGAGTTATCAAAATGTGAAGAGTTAAAAAATGGATATAAGAATACTTTTTATATATGTTTATATTCTGAAAAACAAAAAAGTAACCAATATAAATTGTTTAAAAAAATTAAGCGTAAGGACACGTCAACCCCTGAGAGTGGCTCTGCGCATTCTGATTTGAACGCTGAGATCGAGATCTGGGCCTTAACAGATTTAATATTATTTAAAATTGATGAGACAAGTTTATTTGTAGTGCGTATTATGATGTATGGAGTCTTAGTAACTGTTAAGGTCACAAGGTTTGTTAAAGTCTAAACTATGTGTACAATTATCAAATCCCGTCGCCAGCGGACCGCAGGCGTAACACCTGTCCTTAGTGTGTTGATGAAATTTCACAATAATAATAATACTATTTTGACATCTCATCAAAGATGAAGAAGAATATGAAAGTCTGGGTATTTACGGGGCTGACGACCGTCATAGGGTGGTTTAAGTGATTACTTTACACACGTGTAACATTCACCAATTCTAACCATTATTGACAACCACACTACTCAAATTCTTGGAAGTTCTATATATATATATATATATATGAACCAATTTTGAAACATTGTTCTTGAATCACTAGAACTTCACTAGAGACATCTATTGGTGAGATAAAAAGAAGCTTTTTACTTAGCAGAAACTCATATATTAGTATGTGAGGTCCGAATCCTGGATTATAACGGTTGTCAACCCTGTAAATGCCCAGTCTTCCATATTCTTCTTCGTCAAAAAATAATATGAGAAATATCTCCTATTATTGGAGATAATCCAGGTTTGTGAACAAGTGTTTGGACACAATCAAAATGTCACTATAGACATCTATTGGTGGGATGAAAAGAAGCTTTTTATTGAGCAGAAACTCTTTTTTTCTCAAAATAATTATACTAATTTAGCATTGCACAAGGGTATAAAGAATGCAATTACTAAGGCTGTGAGTAGTTGGAGAGAGATATTGATGAATGTGGGTGGCGTGGTGTGTGTGTTGCAGAGCTGGACAAGCACCAGTGCTCAGCGCTGGGCGCGCTGGTGCAGCTGGAGCACCTGGAGCTGGGCGACTGCACGTTCGGGGGCGCGGAGGGCGCGGCGCTGCTGGCGCCGCTGCAGCGCCTGGCCAAGCTGCGCCTGGAGCGCTCGCCCGGCGAGGGCGGCGCCAGGCTCATCGGCGCCGCGGCGCGCCTGCCGCGCCTCGCCTCGCTCGAGCTCATCAACTTCGACATCAAGAGCGGCTTCGAGGACGCGCTGGGCGCCTGCGCCAACCTGCGCCGCCTGCTCATCATCCCCATGTACATCTCCCAGTCGGCCACCACCAACCGCTGCGTGCTGGAGGGCGTGCTGCGCCTCGGCAAGACGCTCACGCACCTCGTGTGGGGCGTCACCATCGAGCTGCTGCGCGTCACCGAGCTCTTCATCGACCAGGTACTCCCCCCCCCCTCCATTCAATTCAATTAAATTCATTTAAATTAATATATACATTACAAAATATAAAAAATATACATTAAAAATTGTACAAGTAAAAATTATTTACATGCGGCAACACTTGAATTTAATCATGTATAATATTAACAGGCGTTTTTAATTATTTGTTATTTGTATATTATTTCGAGAAATAAAAATACTTTGTGTTTTGATCCAATCACATTTTTATTAACCAACTAGTTTTGACATTTAATAAAAATGTGAGTGGATCAAAACACAAAGTAATTTTATTTCTCGAAATAATATGTCAATATGATCCACAAAGTTAATGCTTTCAATATTCAAAACATTTTTTATTTGACTGAATTTTTTGTCCGTTATATCTGAAGTTCGTTAAATAGTGGTCTGTTATATCGAGATTTTACTGTATTACATAATTTCATAGATAGATTCTGCAATTTGTTTGTTTCCGTTGTAATTCAATTTCAATTTATTTTTAAAAATTAACATATACATTACAAACTAAAAAATTTAAAGCGTATACATTAAATACATACAAAAATATAAAATATGCCAGAACTATTGCTAAAGGTGTAGAAGAATCCCGGTTCGGAAAACTCCTTCAGATACATGGAACAGATCAATATCCAATGAGATATTGTTCAACATAGCGGTAGCTCTTCCTACAGGCATAACCATCGGCAGGTTGGTCCTGTGTATAGGAATGTGAAACAATCTATGTCTATGCTGTCTTAGGTAACTATTGGGAACATACAGACCAATGTTCCGGATAATTTCAGGATTTTTGATCATACCTCGCAACAATCGATAAAAATGCACCCATCACCCCCACTTAGGTAGATAGCCCCCCAGATAGGTCCACAGTAAAATACAGGTAGACGGTTACACATTCCAACGGACAAAAACTCATTTATTAACTGCTGCTTTATCCGCATACTGTTCTTATGGATGCGAGTGAAAAAAAATGTGAGCTTGCATTGTGACATGATAATGAAAAAAATCTGGAATGGTCCAATGTCGAATATCATTCGATACTATTTTTTTTCGACCAGTAAGGGTTGACAAACACTCAAACTTTCCCCATCTGTCATTTTCTATAGGGTTATCCAATAAGAGGTTTCATTTTGATATTTGAAAAAAACTGGTATATTTTAAAATAAATCAATGAATATTTATTGCATTGTTAAGAGAAAAGTATGCGATTAACGATGGAAAACGATATCAGCCAAATGGCCGCCACGGCTACGGCTGCAGCACCATATCCTATTCATGAAATTTTCCGAGAAATAACACGGCCAGGAAATTTTTGTTGCAAAATTGCGATTGTTTCGTTGCTTGTGTGGCACGTAGCGCCGTCTTGATGAAAATAAACGTCGTCCACATCAATATCTTCCAATTCCGGCCATAAAAAATCATTAATCATAGCTCGATAGCGCAATCCATTCACCGTAACAGTTGCACCAGCCTCATTTTCGAATAAGTTAGGTCCAATCACACCGCCAGCCCAAAAACCGCACCAAACAGTGACACGTTGAGGGTTTCGATTCTTCACATCACCAAGTTGTCCCAACAGCTTAAATTTTTTAACAAGTTTCACTATTGCTGGCCGAGAAGGCGCTTCACGTCGGCCAAAAAGTGCTTCAGTTTCGCGAACTGTGATTTTCACCATTTGTGTAGTGATTTTTAACAATTTCAATGCGATGTTGAAGCGTGTATCGTTGCATTTTTATTAATCGCGTAGTTTTTACTTGTCAAATGTCAAAAGATGACAGCTTCAATAAGGCAGCTGCCCAGATAGCAGGCTATTCAAAATGAATCCTCTCATTGGAAAACCCTTTATAACTAACAAATAATCTTACTAGCAAATGACAGATTAAAAACGAGCGATATAAGAGCTTTTATTCAGTATATTAAAAATAATTGCTAACTCCTTGAATAGACACATTAATGAGATAAGTATTGTAGTAGAGATTATAATGTGCAAATGCTCGGACAGTGCGACCGGCCGGCGGACCAGCGCCCCGCCAAGCCGGCTAAGAAGAACATGAGCGACTGCATCCCGGTGCTGAAGCCGGTGCCGGGCATGTCCGCGGGGGCGGGGGCGGCGCCGCCTGCGCCGGCGCCCGCCGCGCCTGGGGGGCCCGCGCAGGTGGAGATCCTGCCGCTGCCCGCGCTGCAGCGCCTGCTGGCCGCCGAGCTGCCCGACACGCGCCTCAAGATCCTGCGCATCCCCTTCCACGCCACCACGCGCCAGGCGCTCGTGGACCTCGACTAGACGCCAGACCGGTATGTGTTTACTCCCTCGACCATTCCCTTAGGGTGCTTGTGTCCTTCAAACCCTCATCCGCACTCGATGGTGCATAGTACACTGCACCATTTAAACGCAGTGTTATCTTGATTGTTAACACATGAAGGAAAGGTGATCAGCCTTCCGCTTCAGGTACCAGTCCAGGGTAATATTGAATAAATATTACAGTGTAAAAATCACTTATATTTATTTGACCCCCCCTGGGAATCGAACCGGGACCTCCAGTAAGGTAACCGAGCATGCTGACCATTACAATACGGGGGCGGACATATTACTTGTTAAAGACAACTATTTTGTCTTGTCCGCCTCTGTAGTATAATGGTTAGCGCATTTAGCTACCGTGCTGGAGGTCCTGGGTTCGATTCCCAAATGGGGAAGGGATAAAATAAATATCAGTGATTTTACACTCTAATATTTATTTAATATTACCCTGGACTGGTCCCTGAAGCGCAGGAGCGATCACCTTGACTTCATGTAAGTAACGTCGAGATAACACCGTGGGAATAGGATGCAGTGCCCTCCTATGCACCATTGGGTGGCGGACAAGGGAAGAAGGGGAGGTTAGAAGTAAAAGATTTTGTCTTTTGACTCTGTCTGCAGCCGCCCTGAAAATTGACTTAGTGCTACGGTCGAACCACTCTCTCAATTTGTCTAACCACATAAGAACAATATCGAACAGATTAATTGAAACAATTTTTTGTTGTATTTTCGTGAAAAGTATCCTTTCTTTATTAGTTATATCAAAAATTTATATTTAATACGATCTCATTTCGCTTCAATCAAAGATTTACTTTTTTTGGCATCTATTATATAAGGTTTTGGCACGTGAATGCCATTTTTTTGTTTCGAAACCATACCTGAATTATGGACAAAATGAGCTTTTCCACCATAATGCAATCAATTTTGGAGAGCTGATTCTTACAGATTGCCGATAGATTTTCAATTAGGTTTGTGTCTGGCAAAATTCTTGACCAGTCCAACACAGTTTATTGTTTTTGTGTGAAAAATTTTATCATTTTTTTGGATTTGTGGCAACGGGTTAAATTACCATTTGACCTTCGTTTTTGTATCTCTGGTAGTAACTTTTCCAGTAGAATTGGGTGATACTTCTCGCTATTCATCATCTCAGTCACTGAAAGAAGCAGCCCTGGTCATAATACGAGGAACACCCCCAAAACATTTATTTTCGAGGGTGTTGAAAGTACGAAAAAAAATATTGTTTTAATCAATATGTTTGATACTGTAATTGAATAAATGATTATGTAAAATAATTAAATTGTCACTTTCAGATATTCTCCTACACAAACAAAGAGGAATGGCGAGGCATCGAGAAACCCAGTGGAGAATTGCACAGTTCATCTAATATTAGCAATTGATCGAGATGATATATTATGTTAATCTTTTTTTAATCATGAGTAATAATTTTTTTCTTGGTATATATTTTAGAACAGTAGCATTTTGGATCTCCGATATTGCATGCCAATTGTTTACTGTTGACTAGAGGCTCTACTTGCGGACCTCTGCGGGGGGTACATCCTGTGAATATAAATATACCGCGGTAATGTGTAAAAATGACTTTCACATTTCATTCTACTATGTTACTATTTTTAATCATTTGTATTTTAAGTTGTCTCTTGTGACCAATTTTGTAAGAAAAATTATCCAAAAAAATTGTTTCATTAAAAATTTCATCCCACACAAAACGAGTCTTTTTCCTTTTTTGTTTAACCCATAATCCCATCAAATAGGATAAGAAGAATACTTATGGCAAACATCTAGTGTCTGATAGAATGAATGAAGGAATTATTTCTTGTGAATCTTCTTGGACATTTATTTTCAAAGAATTGGAACAGCGTCTAGTTGTATGTCGATGTCTCCCAATCAGGGTCCAGTATTGGTCTATCCACAAAAATCATTTGAAACCAGAATTTCTAAATATTTTTCAAATTATGGCAAAAATTTTAATTATTATTGTTGAAATTAATAAGCTTTTACAACAATAGAAAAAAAATGGTCAAAAATAACTCATAATGATGGGGAAAATAGAAGGACGCCGAGGACCTGGCAGAAAATGTACATCGTGGCTTCGCAACATTCGCGACTGGACCGGGATGTGAAGAGTGGAGTTGTTCTGGATGGCGCAGGATCGCGAAGCCTTTGCCATAGTGATCGCCAACATTGGGGGTACCTAACAAGGCACACAAAGAAGAAGAAAAAATAACCCACCAATGGGCTAAAATATATATATATATATATATATATATATATATATATATATATATATATATATATATATATATATATATATGAGATTGGACGGGGATCAGGACTGTTTAGAGCTGCTAAGACAAGGACAATTACTGTCAAGTGATCGACGTCAGGGGGACCTGACACGACACGCACTGAAGAATGGGTATCAACTTCCATTTTGTAATTCCATATTTCATTTGTAAAAATAGAAATTGAGAGAAGAGCGAGTTCGGATCGAGTGGTGAGGGTGGCAGCGGACAGCAGCATAGGCAGGATCAGACCCCCAGGAAGACCACCTAACCGATGGAAGGATAGCTGGTCTTCCAGCGACCCGAGAATGACAGGACCTAGTCCTAAAAGAAGAAGAAATTTAGATCGAAGATAACACTGCGTTTATATAATGCAGTGCCCTTTGCAGCATTGGGGTGTGGATATAGGTTTAAAAAAGACGTTTACTAAAAAACATACAGATGGGATTTGGGTTTGCGGTTACTTGTGATTAGTATACGACCCTAATTAGTATACGAATTAGGGTCGGGGTTGATGAAAATACTACCCGATAATAATTTGTTAAAAAAATAATAGCAGCACAATTAAGAGGTATTTTTAAATGACAAGAACAAACAAATAAATAAAACGAAAGCAGTATTAATAAACTTTATTTTTATTAATTTATAAACTGACACAAAAACCTATTTACAAAATACTGAATTTTTGTTTTATTTACGATTGAATATTAAAAGTATGTTTGTATATAAAAATATAAGATTAGCATACGTTTTTAGCGTGCTTTTTTGTTAAAACAAAAAACTTTAAAAATCACTTACTAGTAAATACAGTTCTGGTTATTTTTATAAACAGATTTCACTGTAATTTACTATCTAATAACAAAGAAATATGCATTTTACTTCAACAATGTGTAAATTGTATTTTTATTGGTGTTTTGTTATTTTTATTCTGAATTCAAAATTTTAAAAATATTAGATATTTAAAAAAAAGAGTAATTTAAACATTTAAAAAAATTTATGGAGTACAATATAATCTCATCAGTGCACACACCACATTTTGCAGTATCAATTGGGAGAAATATCAGATTTGACATTCTCTACACATTGGTCGTTTTATTTAATAAAATGTCTTCTAAAGTTATTTAAATTCAATAATTTTGTTCCGTTGCCTTGACTAACGAAATTTGCTTATTTCAACAAACTGCATTTACACCCATTTATTACCCATGGAAATTCAACTCTAGACATTTTCTAAACATATTTTTCATAATTTGTGTTCGAGAGGGTTAAGTTCAACAAAAAAAATTAAACTCAATACAAAGAATTGTGATTTGACACTGCTTACAAACGACACATACTGTCTGTTTTATTCTTGTATAAAATTTACAGAATTAAGTGTCATTATAATCTACAGAAAAGAACCCTGCATACTGCCAGTGAACACAAATGGCAATGCGCAGGACATATTGTAAGACAGGACCCCACAAGCTGGATCCCAAGAAACCTACGATGGAGACCTCGGGAGAACAAAAGAGGTGTCGGAAGACCCCAAAAGAGATGGTCCGACGACATAGTCGCTGTGGGGGGTAGAAACTGGGTGCAAGCAGCAACCGACCGGAGGAAATGGAAAGAAGGGGAAGAGGCCTATATCCAGCAGTGGAGGTCAGAGGGCTCATGGAGAAAAAGCGATTTGGTCACTAAACGGGGGTTGGTTTGGAGGGATTTTGCTTATCGGGCGGCACTGAGGGAAGTCTGTAGTACGTATTGCATTAGTCTGCCGTGGCTTCGGGATGCCTCTCCAGCAGCATGCCCACCCCCTGCCCGCCCGCGGCGCAGGCCGCGATGATGCCAAACTGCCCGTCTTCGCGCACCAGTCGGTTGGACGTGTGCATCGCGAGCCTCACCTGGTGACAAAAAAATAAATAATAGTCTCATAGTGGCAAATTTATTTATATCCTGGCTTAGATCTTTAAGGACTGGTCCCAGTGATTATTAAGTCTATCATTCCTGATTCCATTTTTACTGATAATCATATATTTGCTTTTAGATACATCTAGTTTTAACCCTCTATTATTACAGGTTACGTCAACTTTATTCATTAATCTTATTTTTTATTTAAAATCTAAAATTTTATTTATTTACTTAACACATTTTGGCGATGAGATTTGATAATTATATACATATAGTTATGACCTCAACAAAGAGATTTGTATATTATATTCATATAAAAACATTAGGTAATTCCTTCTTTTCTGCCTTTGAAATGAGGCCGGCACAGAATACCCTTGAGTGAGAATACCCTTCCCGTCCTTAAGCATCAATTGACTGAATGGGTAGAAATACCTTTCACGTCCGAAGTGTGTTAACTAACAGCGCAGGCAGAGAAAGTATTATGCCGTAATAGTAGACAGAGAAAATAAAATGCCACACCACTGTCTTTGCAAACATTTGTCGCTTCTTCCACATTCATGCATCTCCTCGTAGATAGTTTTAAACCAGCCAATAGTAATAGGTCATAAGCCCTGTAAATACCCAGATTTCCATATTATCCTCCATCTATGTTGAGATGTCAAAATAACTCCCAAATGGAAAAACCCAGATTTGCGAACAAGGATTTGGACACATCCAAAATGTTGTGAAAGCTTTTGTGCAGTTTAATGCAATGGTTTTTATGTAGAGAACAATTCATAGTCATTTTTTAATTGAGATATTGTTTATTTGACTGTAAATTTGTACAGTCATACAGTCTGGTTTGAGTACAGATTGTTAATTTGACTGCAAATCCGGACAGTCATAGTCATTTTTGAGTAGAGAGATTGTTTATTGGACTGTAAATCCGGACAGTCATAGTTATTTTTAATTGAGAGATGTTTATTCAACGTTAGATCCGTATTTTTCGGTATTTTTGATAATCCGACCTTTTTTCCGTCCATACCCCCCAGTCCCAAAAGTGACGGCTTAGAGGGATTCTGTTGTCTGTATCGACCATGTACATGCTACATAAATACACATTACTGACATTCTGGTCAACCTGGTGAGTGAGTCGGCTATGTGGTTATTTCAATGAGTTACTTACCCCCGTGGCGGCAAAGGGATGACCGATGGAGAGGGAACCTCCCCAGTTGTTCCACTTGCTCATATCAGGGCTGCCAACCTGCACAACAATAATTCATTTAGTTTGACCGACAATTTTAGATAAATTTAATTATTTATTTTATTGGTAATGTGTCAAGTCTAAAGAGAATTTGAAATAAAGCAAATTTACCATATTTACAATTCCAGGGTGAATAAGGTAAAATATACCAATAGAGCCGTCTATGGTTATATTAACCACACTACGACACTAAATGAAAGCAATCATAGAACAAGATTTATATTGTAACAAAATAGTGAAGAACTTTTTTCTTCATTAAAATACCTTTGAAGGCAATCCAAGATATTGTTTCGCAAACCAATCAGAATCCATTGCTTTGAGGTTAGCCAAAATTTGCCCCTAAAAATAAAAAGGAATACACTTAAGTTTTTTTTAACAATATAATACGTGTCACATATCGCTCACTCCTTTCACGAACGTCATAAATCAAAAATTGTCAATTTTCAGTTGTGCATGTTTTCGGAATGCCCAGAAAATATACTATATCCCAGCAAAAGCGGCATATTTTTAACTTAATATTTACACGCTACAGGGCAGAAAGTGTTTTTGCATTTTGAAGAAAAGGTATCGTTTAATTATTTTTTTAAATATACTATATATTTTTCAAATGGAAAAAAAACCTTCAGGTTTTACCTAAAAAGATCTGTTGCACGGTAAAAAGTTCAATAAGTGGCTTGATATTTATTTTTAATACATTGTGTTTTATTTTTAAACTTAAAAATCGTTCTCCTGAAAAATCAAGTATTTTGATTTATGACGTTCTTGAAAGGAGTGAGCGATATGTGGTGCAATGATGACATAATACAAAAATTCCATTTTATTAGTTATTACTACAAAAATATTTTTTATGTGTATTTTGTAACTGCATAAGTGACATTTCGTTATATTTAAATCTCTCCACAAGAGTGTTAGTTTCACAGTTATCCGGCAGCCATTTCATATTACTGGTTATAACCAGTTACATACTACAACTCTAAATGCATTTGCTGAAAAATGTTAATTCTGTAGTAAATTTGTGATATTTGCTTGAATATAACAAGTGTTGCCATAATTTTCCCAAATCTGGGCTCGAATCACAAGCAATATTGATTATCGTGTTGGCAAGCTTGACTACTTTAGCATAGTTATATCAAATAGAATCGAGAAAAACAAGCACCCACTCAAAGTATATTTTAGCGGTTACAACATTCTAAAAACATACATATTTAGCAAAAATTTTAAAACAGGTTTAGCAACTGATTTTTAAACACCGCTTTGTTCCAAATTTACATTGCTTTTAACATAAATTTGGGTCCACCAATAGAAAAGCAAATATATTGAGACAATTTTTGAAATATTGCATTGGTAATAATGGATATTGTTATATTAATTTTGTGTTTTTTCTAATTTCTTTTCTCGTATGAACATAGGAAGGTCAAATTTCAACAGCATCACTGGATACTGTCAATTGATAACTAATTTTAAAATACTTAATTTTTTTAAATAGAAGCAAAATTAATCCCGGCAAAGTAAAATATTCATTGGAGCTGTCAAATTTTGTGACAAAATTAGGTTTTTGGGTTGCCATCAACTTTTCCAACACTTACAGCGAAAGCTTCGTGAATTTCCCAAGTGTCAATGTCTCCCATAGTCAATCCGGATTTTTCCAACACTTTGGGAATGGCGTATGCGGGTCCCAGCAGCAGCTGATCGACGGGATCCTGAAATCAAGCGGCACATTATTCAGATGAATGAGACCAATCACCAGAGACTTTCTGGGCAAGTTCTGGGGAAACTCGGTTATTGGCACTTATATCAAGATTTGGGCAAAACTTAATATTCAACATTTTGAGTATGTCCAAATACTTGTTCACAAAATCTGGATTATCTCCAATTACAGGAGTTATTTTCATATTATTTTTAATATAAGAGTTTCTGCTTAGTAAAAAGCTTCTTTACATCTCACCAATAGATGTCTCTAGTAAAGTTCTAGTGATTCAAGAACACAGTTTCTAAATTGGTTCACATGTCAATAATGGGTAGAATTGGTGAATGTTACACTCGTGTAAAGTGATCACTTAATCCAGCCTATGACGGTTGTCAGCCTCGTAAATGCCCAGACTTCCATATTCTTCTTCATCTTTGATGAGATGTCAAAAAATAATATAACTAACATTTTTGACATCTCAGCATATAGATAAAGAAGAATATGGAAGTCTTACAGGGCACATTTACAGGGCTTGCGACCATCACAGGCTTGGTTGAGTGATCACTTTACACATGTGTAACAATTAAGTAATTACCAATTTATTAAGTTGATTGAAGTTTTACTCAGTAAATAACACTATTTGTTAAAATCCATTGTGACACGTGTTTCGATGCATTCAGCATTATTTTTGATGTTTCAAAATAATGTGGAATGCATCGAAACATGTGTCACAATAGATTTTAAGAAATAGTGGTATTTAATAAGTAAAACTTAAATTAAAAATGGATATATTTATCAAACTCGTAACACAATTCAAATATAATATTAATATGTATAAAGTTAAACTGATTCAACTGACTTTTGACATATTTTGACTTGCAATACAGTTACCTTCCTTTTTGCACATTTTTAAAAATAATTTTGAAATAACGCGATGCAATTTATCTTATTTTTTTAAATCAACATTCATTTGAAAATACGCAACACTAATTTGAAATTTCCTACATCCCTCACATGCCCTTACTACTCAGTACTATGCAGAAGGGGACTACATATTTTTTAAATAAAATTAAGATACAATAAAAGCTTTTTTTTGTTGATACTCTGAATTCATTTTTATACAAGGAAACCTATATACCATATTTTACTGTTATTTCAGTATACTTTTTTTACACGGTTTGCTTGGAACGTATCTAGGGTGTAAATGGGAAGTTTGGAGTGCAAGCGAATGAATAAACAAGGAAATCCTTACATTAGCAAACTGTGCAAAAAATATAAATATAATATTTACCTGTGAAACGTAGACAAAGTCCCGAAGATATGCCTTAGGTTTGAATCCCAACTCCTTGGCCTTCTTCTCCGACATGATGAGGCAAGCGGAGGCTCCATCAGTCTGCAAAAAAATCCCTCATTCATTAACCCTTACTGGTTCTATGTCGAATCTAATTCGACATCGATTTTTTCCTCTTAGGTCCCATGTCGGATGATATTCAATATTTTTTTCATAAGTATTATTTATTTAAATTCCAAGGTTACATTTTTGTCACTCGTATCTATTACAACAGTATGTGGAGCAGAGGACAAAAGATTTTTCCAATTGGAATTTAAATGTACGATTTTTTTTTAATTTTGGGGGACCGGAAAGGGTTAAGCTAAGAAAAAACGCAATATATATAAGGATGACTAGAGACCAATTCATGGTACTGCTTAATTTATATATTAACTAAACATTGATTAATGTCTTGTCTGCCTCCGTAGTGTAATGGTCAGCACGCTGGGCTACCGTACTGGAGGTCCCGGGTTCGATTCCCAGGAAGGGGTCAAAAAAATCAAAGTGATTTTTTGACTCTAATATTTATTCAATATTACCCTGGACTGGTACCTGAAGCGGAGGGCTGATCAACTTTCATTCATGTGTTAACGATCAAGATAACACTGTGTTTATATGATGCAGTGCCCTATACACCATTGGGGTGCGGATAAGGGTTTGAAGAAGAAAAAACATTCATTATAAGAAGATGTGGTGACTCAGGTAGACCCCTAAACAGACAGCGGACCTGCCGAGCCGTCAAGTTGGCAACAGTGAGTTAGCGAGAACAGTGACGTGGCGGAGGCTATAAGAGCCCTTACACACTTGCAATCGCTCTCTTTTACACCTGCCCGCTCGACCAACTGCATCCAGAGCCAACACCTTCGTGCAGCAAGAATTATTAACAACATTTTGAGTGTGTCCAAATACTTGTTCACAAAATCTGGATTATCTCCAATTACAGGAGTTATTTTCATATTATTTTTGACATCTCATCAAAGATGAAGAAGAATATGGAAGATCATCTCACTAATAGATGTCGCTAGTGAAGTTCTAGTGATTCAAGAATAATGTTTCAAAATTGGTTCATATTATATATAGAGAACTTCCAAGAATTCGAGTAGTGTGGTTGTCAATAATGGGTAGAATTGGTGAATGTTACATGTGCGTAAAGTGATCACTTAAACCAGCCTATGACGGTCGTCAGCCCCGTAAATGCCCAGACTTCCATATTCTTCTTCATCTTTGATGAAATATTGAAAATAAGTATTATTAACTTAATTCAGTGATATTAATTTTTTATGTAAATTCTAGATTCCTTAACTTTTCATTGATTGAGTGGAATATATCTGAAGGGATACAGACTCTGTACAAGTCCTTCGGGGAGAAGTTTAAGAGTGGGTTAATGTTCATTGGGTATACTGACCAAGAAGGAGGAGTTGGCGGCCGTGACGGTGCCGTGCGGCTTGATGAAGGCCGGCTTCAGCTTGGCCAGCTGCTCCGGAGAGGAGACTCGAATGCCATTGTCCTTGTCCACGAGCTTCTCTCTGCCATCAACTGTTACGGGACAATCCAATCAAATTATTTTATACATATCGTTGTCATACAGGAGAAGGTGACCAAGTGCATTGTTTTACAAAAACGTGATCATTGACTATTTGATATCTTACTAGCTTAATATTGCCCTGAAAAAATCCCAAAGGATTTTAAACTTGGAAGTATAATATATTGACTTGTTAAAAATGACTAACTGCGTTAGTGTTTATTTTATTGCCAAACAAAAGTGACTTAAATGGCCCTCCTGAACATTTTACGTTTTGGTAGTTAGTCACTTTCTCCTGTACGACTACGATATATTCCAAGCACTAACCTCGCAAGTACCTTTTTTTAAAAATATTTTTAAACTGTCCTCAAATTGAATGCCCTTAAATGCCTAACTTTAGAGATATTTTTGTCACGCTGAAGATGAAATTTAAAAACAGATTTGTTTCTGTAAGGAATGTGGGTATGTTGGTGACACAGTGGGGACAACAACATAACCGTAATCCCACGATTGTAGATCGTGTAAGTATTCCAAGCCTCATTTAAGATTTGTCTCTCCCAGAAAGTGAATGTATGAAAATCCCATAACTATTTAAAACAACTGTCACAAAATATTTGTGTTTTTTAACAATAAAATACAACTTAGTAGACTCAAAAAATCAGTTCACGACATTTTGAGTGTGTCCAAATACATGTTCACAAAACCTGAAAGATGAAGAAGGATATGGAAGTCTGGATAGATGTCTCTAATGAAGTTCTAGTGATTCAAGAAAAATGTTTCAAAATTGGTTCATATATATAGAACTTCCAAGAATTTGAGTAGTGTGGTTGTCAATAATGGGTAGAATTGGTTAATGTTACACGTGTGTAAAGTGATCACTTAAACCAGCCTATGATGGTCGTCAGCCTCGTAAATGCCGTGACTTCCATATCCTTCTTCATCTTTCATGAGATGTCAAAAAATAATACAAAAAACCAGTGTTTGATTTAAAATTTAATACATTAATTTAAAATGGAGTTCTACAAATTAAACGCCAAATCGATAACAATTATGATTCTACCCTTATGGTGGGGACTGACCGGAGTCATTTCGTCAACGTAACACGTTACGATGCGAGCATTCGTATAGTCAGTACAGCCAGCCGAGCTGTTCCGAGTACTCCATCCGATGTTCGGACGCTCGCCGCGAATGTTACGATGAAATGCTCCGGTCAGTCCCCACTTTTATGATTTCAATTTCAATTTCAATTTATTCAACAACAAAAAAATAATATATACATAACAAACAATATTCAAGGCGTATATATTAAAAGTAAGCAAGAAGACTTAAAGGTGTAGAAGAATCCCGCTTTGGAAAACTCCTTCAGACACATGGAACAGATCAATATCCAATGTGATATTGTTCAAAATAGTGGTAGCTCTTCCTACAGGCACAACCATCGACAGGTTGGTCCTGTGTATAGGAATGTGAAACAATCTATGTGGACGCTGTCTTAGGTAACTATCGGGAACATACAGACTAATGTTCCGGATAATTTCAGGATTATCCATCATATGATACTACCCCAAGTATGATAGTACGCACCCTTCATGGGTATGAGGTCGGTGAAGTAGCCCGCGTCTGCCGCCCGCTGCGCGAAGGTGTGGGAGCGCAGGGCGTACTCGTCCTGCTCGGCGCGGGAGGCCCCGAAGGCCGCGGCCAGGCGGTCGGCCGACGCCCCCATGGTCTCGTTGGTGGAGAACTCCGCCACGGCAGGCAGCTGACAAATCACAAACATAACTGCGTAATGCAACTGTTGAATGGGAGCAAATTTCTCACTAGCCAAGAAGCAGGGCAGAATAAACTATTATTATTATTCTACATTAGTCTACAGTTGACCTGATGATGGGATGATTATTCTGAAACCGGTAATCATAAAGTAGTGGTATTATATGAGGTATTACACAAAGCAAACAATGAATGATAAGGAGCGCTATATTACTAGAGGTCAAATCTCGGTATTACGAACTTCACGGGACCAAAAAAATATTTCGCCATAATGAAAATTCGTTACACTGGATGTATAGGAAATGACACATTTTAAATTTATTTTATCGCTATATTATACCCACTCTTATTAGAAAATTTAAATTAGTTATTACTGTTACACTACACCTGATCTTCTGGCCAGTAATCAATACAATATAGGTACCTACCTACTACAGGACACAACAGAAATGAAACTACGATTTTCAAACGTGAGACTTTTGGAAAAAATAAATTTATTAGCAATGAAAGAAAAGTGAATGAAAAAGCAAGTTCAAATAGGTTTTTAATTGCTGATTTCTTTTGGACTTCTCAATGTTTTGAAATGAATTGTAACATCATTTTAAAATATTGAAAAAAAAGTTTGTTATTCTGAGATGGGCTTCGCTACATGGAATTTTGGTTCAGTACATTTTATATGGAAGTTTTCCGGGGACGAATTGCAGATTACTTATACTGGAAATTTTGTTAATTCAGTATTCGCTACAAAGAGATTTGACCTGTATACCACAAAGCAGGGGCGTGCCTTCCATATAGGCAGAAAAGCAGTGCATATCCACTAACTTACCCGCGTGACATATAGAAACGCGACCAGTACCTACCCTACCCTACCAAGTAGCACCTAGCTCACCTCACTGGCTACCCTAATTAATTCTCCGTGCACGGGATGTAGGATTCCGCACGTACCTCGGGCATGAAGAAGTCGGGGCGCAGGGAGGCGAGTAGCTGCAGGCGCTGCAGCGGCGTCTTGGCCTTGTTGGCGCGCAGCAGCAGCGAGCGCATCTTGCGGCTGTGGCGGATGGGCACGTCCGACATGAACTCCACCCCGCCCGCCACTATCACGTCGTACGCACCGCACGCGATCATCCCCACGCCTGCGCCAACAGACATACAGAGAGAAAGGGTTAACAATGGAGTAACAGTTATTATGATGATGTAACATAACAATTTTTTTTTTTTTTTTCCTTTCACTTTCTTATTTGTTTATTATTTTTAATTTCCTTGTATTAAAAATGTTATAAAACATATCGCTCACTCCTTTCAAGAACGTCATAAATCAAAATACTTGATTTTTCAGGAGAACGTTTTTAAAGTTTAAAAATATAATACAATGTATTAAAAATAAATATCAAGCCACTTACTGAACTTTTTACTGTGCAACAGATATTTTTAGGTAAAACCTGAAGTTTTTTTCTCCATTTGAAAAATATTTAGTACATTTAAAAAAATAGTTAAACAATACCTTTTCTTCAAAATGCAAAAACAACACTTTCTGCCCTGTAGCGGATAAATATCATGTTAAAAATATGCCTCTTTTGCTGGGATATAGTACATTTTCTGAGCATTCCGAAAACATGCATAACTGAAAATTGACAATTTTTGATTTATGACATTCTTGAAAGGAGTGAGCGATATATGTCTGATTGTATTGCACCCACCACTTAGTCAAGCTAGAATAAAGAGTCATTATTATTATTATTACATATAACTATAACTTGGCACAGGGTTAACCGGGTTGACATGGTAACTAGGTTGACATGTTTACTGTGTTAGCTTAGCAACTGGGTTGTCATGGCACAGGGTTGACATGGTTACAGAGTTGACATGGCAAATGGGATGACGTAGCACAGGTTTAACCGGGTCGACATGGTAAAACGGTTGACATGGCAACTCCGTGACAACTCAAAATGTTATAAACCACTATAATGTAATAATAATAATAATTAAACCACATTAAACCACTATCCGTTATCACAAATAATCATTATCATACGGTGTTTGATAATGATGTTGAATACTTTGAAACAAGTGACAAAAATATATTTGGAAAGGTGCTGCTATGCACCGAGTAAAAGTTAAATGAAAGATACTTTTATTTATTAATATGTCTGAATTTTTTCTTACTTACTTTTTTCTTCAATAAAACTCGTCAATCCTTTTTAAAAAATACCCCTTAATACTGAAAGAGGAGTATACTCAGTGTGCTTATTTGCATTTTTTTAAACCCTTATCCGCACCTCAATGGTGCATAGGGCACTGCATCATATAAACACAGTGTTATCTTGATCGTTCATACATGAAGGAAAGGTAATCAGCCCTCCGCTTCAGGTACCAGTCCAGGGTAATATTGTATAAATATTAGAGTGAAAAATCACTTTTATTTGCAAATATTTATTTGACCCCCCCGGGAATCGAACCCGGGACCTCCAGAATAGTGGCCAAGCGTGCAGTGCGAGTTTACGCTATTGCTGAAAAGTATACGGGATCGGGTTACCGGTGGTGATGGCCTGGTTGGAGCTGATGCAGGCCATAGTGACGGTGTGCGCGGGAGTCTTGTCGCTGAAGCCCGCGGTGATGGCAGCCTCACGCGCCACGTTGGTGGTCTTCACCTCCTGGATCACCGTGCCGTACACGATGTACTCCACCAGCTCCTTGTTCAGGCCGGTCTTCTGCAGCAGCCCACTGCAATTGTAATGTAGGAAGGTGGTGAATATAGCTCCATCCAATCAAATGCCTCATTTATTTGTCGCTCACTCCTTTCAACAACGTCATATATCAAAAAACTTGATTTTTCAGGAGATTTTTTTTAAAGTTTAAGAATATAATAAAATGTAAGATTGAATTATATGCCGATGGTTATGCCTGTAGGAAAAGCTACCGCCATGAAACTGAACAATATCACGCCGGATATTGATTTGTTCCATATCGCTCACTCCTTTCAAGAACGTCATAAATCAAAAAACTTGATTTTTCAGGAGAACGTTTTTTAAGTTTGAAAATATAATATAATGTATTAAAAATAAATATCAAGCCAGTTATTGAACTTTTTACTGTGCAACAGATCTTTTTAGGTAAAACCTGAAAGTTTTTTCTCCATTTGAAAAATATTTAGTACATTTAAAAAAAAATTAAACAATACCTTTTCTTCAAAATGCAAAAACAACACTTTCTGCCCTGTAGCGGGTAAATATTAAGTTAAAAATATGCCGCTTTTGCTGGGATATAGTACATTTTCTGGACATTCCGAAAACATGTACAATTGAAAATTGTCCATTTTTGATATTTGACGTTGTTGAAAGGAGTGAGCGATGTGTAAAGTTTGGACACACAATTGAAAAACTAGAAATAGGGATAGAATGAGATAACACTCTCCTTATCGTTCATCGTTCCCTTTGTGTAATACCACTTTTAAAAAAACACTATTTCACCAGTTTCGGAATTATCATTCCATCATCAGGTGAAATGTAGACTATACAAAATATCCTCAACTTTTAATTACTTTTATAACTTAAAACAGTGTTCTTTAAGCAAGTGAGCAGGACTTATGTTGCTAAGCAATCTGATGAGTCTAACAAGCGAGGTATTCACGCATCATCATACATACCCTCAACCCTTATCCGCACCCGATAGTGCATAGGTTTCTGCATCATATAAACACAGTGCTATCTTGATCGTTATCAAATGAATAAAAGGTGATCAGCCCTGCGTTTCAGGTACCAGTCCGGAGTAATATTGAGTAAATATTAGAGTGAAAAATCACTTATTTAACTTTTTTAGGTATCAAACCTAGGACCTCCAGTACAGTACCTGAGCATGCTTACCATTACACTACGGAGGCGGAAAAATAATTAACTTACAGCTAACCCGCAAATTATATCAAGGCCAAGCTATATGCGTCATTCAACATCTTTGTGCATATCAAAATGTACTTTACAGCGCTACAATCTTACGCTGGCTACATTTTTTACTGTAGTATTTTTATCTACCGCAACACAAATAGGGTACACTCACAGCAGAGCGTGTCTGGCGAGATCGTGCGGCATCAGCTTGCTGTAGTCGGTGAAGGAGAGCAGAAAGGGGGTGCGCACTCCGTCCACGAGCACCACATTCTTCCCGGTCTTGTCCTGGACCGACTTCCTCTGCTTGGCCTGAAGGGCAGACCCCACCGACAGGCTGCGAGATGTGGCTACAAGAAAAATAATAATAGTTTTGATAATTTGTATGGCGCCATTTTTGTAAAATACTATCTCAAAAACTGTTAACATTCGGCCATACCGAAGGCCCCTGCGTAAAGTTTTCTATCTGCAAATCTGTTACTTTACAGGAGAGAGCTTAGAAGATTTTTTCAGCATATTTTTTTTATAAATTAACGGTTTTATCTGAAATTTTAAACTAGTATTATACATTCAAAAACACGATAAAATAATGTATTCAATCGTTTTAAAACTTTATGCTTTGTCAAAATTAAGTAGTTAGCGTTATAGGAGTTCAGTTCATTTTGAAAATTCGATGTAGATGGCGTCTTATACGCCTGAAAACTAGGCATAATTTATTTTTAAAAAATTTTTGCTTGTTTATATTTATAGGTAACGGTCAGTTGATAACATTCACTAAATATCTCAAAATTGACAAAAATGTAGTTAGAGCACTTTACGTAGGGCACGTCGATAAATTGTCATACTTAAATTTCTTGCATTTGCATGCCCCTACCTCGTCCTGTCGAGTTACCAATAACCCTGTATAACTTACACAAGCAAGAATGCGTACGGGTAAGGGACCCCAGGTGAACCAACCATTACTTCTATTCTTTGTTGCCATAAAATAAAAAATATAGCTCAGAAAAAATCTGGATTTTCCATTTAGTGTTTTTTGAACCTTGATAAATTCACACTGAAGAACCCAAAATCTTGTGTCGAATTTACAATATAATCAGTGCTATGAATTATAGTTGTTATTTATTGTAGTATAAAATATATAAATATGAAAAAGACAATGCGACCTTTTTAAAGGAAATAACCTGCATTTTCTAATTCCCGATCAATGCAGGTCTGGAAATAACTTTATTTCCTTCAATCAATTTTCGTCAAAACAATAATGGACTTGGATCCCTCGATTGATTAGAATGGTAAATTTAATTATGTAAAAAAATCTATCAAGCCACGTAATGCAAATTTTGACAAATTTACGTACCATAGTTTATAGATGCTGGATTCACACCTAGCGGAACCCGGAGGAGACTTTTAGCAATAAACGACGCCATTGTAGAAAAAAACTCGAGCAACTGCAAAAATTACCGCCGCTATAAAAACGACGAATACCAAATCAAAATCGGACTTTGACCAGCGCTTAAACTTGCTAATCTGTCAAAATAGAACACCTATTCACTTAAATGATATCGTTCAAGTTTGTTTTTTTTCAATAATGTTGATGGGTTCCTACCTGACTTTTTTTTTTTAACTCAAAGAATTCCCCAAAAATTACTGAAAATGAATTATTTACGACTCGCTTAACTAATTCATGAATTTAAATAAAAACATTGAGGTATTATTAAAAGTTTGAAAAATTTAAACCAATGAAATGTGGAGGTTAAATTTATGATATTTTTCTCACTTTAATAATAATGTTGTACCTTATGCATCATTGGGCGAGTCGAAAAGGTTAATTACGATATATTTTGCTATTTTGTATATTTTTTTTTAGAATACACATTCTAATAAATATTTTTTTAAAAACAAGTCGGTAGAAAAATTAAGATCCTAAACGAAACGTCTTAGAAACATAGCTAAGGAGACAAAGGCCAACAAAATTTACAATAAAATTATATTTTTATGTTCAATATGCAAAATGTTTAAAAAATTCTGAAACGTCCATTTTGGTAAAAATAATTATCAAACAAAGCAAATAATAAAATTAAAAAATAACGAATGATGAATCCAATTATAGTTTATGTGAACATTATATTAACAAAAGTAAACGACTTGTGCAAAAAACAAATTAAAAAACTAATAGCGTTGAAAAATTTAACTGAATTGGTTCCGATCATCGTTTAGTGCTGCCATAACTGAAAAATCTCATTGAAAAATAAATTGTAAGTAAGAACTTATCGTGATAAGAGCTTACTTCCATGCCTAATAATAAATTCTAATTTTGATCTTCCACACCTATCATCCAATGGCGCATTGGGTACTGCATCGTATCAATAAAGTTTCACTTAATAATTTATCTTATGAAGATGCCTTTCAGGACAATATCAAACAGAAAAAAAAACTACAATATTTATTTTGATACGCCCCAGAAATCAAACTTCTCATATTGCAAAGGTGGATTGATAAATAGTTAATATATTGTTATTTTTATAATCGAAAAAGTCATTTGTTCTTTAGTTTGTCGATTAATATCACATTAACATTGTCCGCTTACAAATCAATTTCATTTTAGTTTAAAGTGAGTTTGTAATCTAGTGGTAGCGACACGGACTTATATAGTTCAACTCCACCCTCCAACACAACTTGACACCTATTTAGTTAAAAATAGAGCAAAAAACTGAATCTGTCCATGTATCACTATTCCCTATTCAAATTCATTCAAATAATGTACCTATATTGGATCCTATATATTGGATTGGTCATAATTTATATACGTGTAAAGTTGGAGACTGACTGAGCATTTCGTCGTAACATCGCTCGCGGCGAGCATCACAGAGCATCCAAAACGATGGATGGAGCGCTCGGCTCGGTGTACTGACTGCCTGAATGCTCGCATCGTAATGTGTTACGTTACGACGAAATGCTCCGGTCAGTCTACACCTTAATAAAAACACAAGTATGTATTAAGGTATTGTTTCTCTTTATTTTATTTTACTCTTTTTATTAAATTAATATTTAATAACATAACTAAATAAAATATGTATACATGTGAACAAATTTAATCTTAACTAAACCATATCCGCTCCCTAGGTGGAGCATATGAAGTCCACAAACTGTCTCCAGGCTTTTCTGTAGGCTGCCAGCTCCCTTGCATCCCCCCCAAGTCAGACCCGCGTCCCGAAGTTCTGACGAGAACTGCCGACGAATTGTCAGCAGTGGTCGTCCTGGGCGGCGCGAACCTGATGCCTTGTAAAAGAGGCAAGCTTGATGGCGGCTCTCAGGAGGCAAGCGGAGTACATGGCCAAGCCAACTGAATCGCCTTTTATTGAAGACAGTTGTGACCAAGATTTGCTGCGTCCCACGCCTTATATCTTCATTCCTCACATAAATAAAATATGTATACAGGTGAACAAATTTAATCATAGTAACTTTGAACTCCTGGATATCATTGAACAAAGGCGAAATACTTTATTTGGCAATTTTGATTTCCCTGACAACTAGCGCAGTGACAATAAAATAGGTACTATTTTTTGTAACTTTATAAACGCTATACGCTTCACACAAAAAAGGTACCTAAAATTAACAGGGTATTGATTTTTTTATGAGATGCAACTCTGAACTGTTGTTTTTTAGGTGGTGTTGAATATTACCCTGATAATGAAAAGCGCTCATTATTTTACACTTTCTTATTTAATTATGCATATTCAATGTTAAATCCGTAAACTTCACAATCAAGCCCTAACATTATACATACATGTATATTTATTTTGATTATAACTGTCATGACAAAAACAAATGTACAAAATCTATTAAATTTGCAGGATTAAGTGTAAAAAGGATGTACATCTCGGAGAAATGTCCCCGAGATGTTTCAAACAGTTCAGGGCAGAGAGGCCGAATCCATGGTGATCACCAATGTCCATAAAGAAGAAGAAATTAAATCATAAAAGCCCTTAGCATTCCTCAATTTCTAATTAATCATTTTCCACCTAGAACTAATTGCTTAATTGATTTACAAAATATTTTTAAAAATAGGAGGTCTTATACTACAGTACAGTATTGTAGTTTTGTATGGGTAAATTGTAGAGTTTAAAATAATTGAAGAAATTGAGAATTATAATGTCGAGCTTAACTCAACGTCTGAGTCTTCTTCTCGGTCTTAGTCTTCATTACTGAGGGTTGTGACCCTTGTCAAAGCAATGGCTCTTCTTCAGTTATCCCATGGCTGCGCTGCACATAGCGCTCTAACCACCAAGGTGCTTGCTGCTGCCTTAACTCCATCGGTCTATCATATGGGGGATCTTCCTCTCCCTCTCTTCCCCTCCAGGCACAACCAGTCGTTCCAGGTTATCCTAGCTATGCCACACCCAACGTGTCCAAAGAACTGAAGAATCCGTAGCGTACAGATATTGGCCAGAGTCAAGCCATCCAACAATAACATCAGAGTAAGCGTAATAAATACGGTATCAAGGCACACTCCACATAGGAGAGTGTTAAGTATTGAATATGTAATTCTTAATTATCACATATATTTGTGTGTTGCAGCATGTGAATTTTCAAATAGCGAGTTTGGCTGGACGAAAAACCGCATAATTCGCAAGAATAAGGTTTACTGTCTGCGTGAACGGCCATGTGCTTATTCAAGTAAGACTGGCGTTTGCAAGTATAGGAACACAAATCGCAGCTGATGGGTCTCCCTTCCACGTGAATGACTTGATGCCGCCTCAGCTCGCTTTTATTGGCGCACGTAAAGGGGCACAGTTCACACGTAAAGGGAGCCCTTCCCCTGTGTATCAACTTATGCTTTCGCACGTCGGTTAACTTCCTGCTTGTGAATTCGCAAGTGTCGCACTTGTAGGACCTCTCGTTCAAATGGGAAAGCTGATGAGACTTCAGCGATATCGCCTGCGAGCAAGTATAATCGCAATAGTCACACATGAAGGGTCTTTCGCCGGTGTGTGTTAGCATATGGCGTTTTAAATTATTCTTGTGTCCGCAGCTGAATGAGCAAAATTCGCAGCTGAACGGTTTGTCGTCTGAATGGATTTTCGTGTGCCTCAGGAGCTCAGCGGGAGTTGCGCAAGAGAAAGAGCACGTCGAGCACACGAGCGGTTCTTTTCCCGCATGCCCGAGCTTGTGGAGTTTGAGTTCTTTCGCTACTTTGGTACTGAAAGTGCAATCTTCGCAGGTGTATATTCTCAAAGTGTGGGTCAGTTTATGCCTTTTAAGCGTACCGCTTCTGTAGCAGGTGTAACTGCAATGCTCGCACCCAAATTGCTTTACGTCGGAATGAATTACTTTGTGTCTTTTAAGATTCCTCAGTTCGGAACATCGGTAATTGCATAGATCACAACCGAATACTTTTTCTCCCATGTGCATAGCTATGTGCGTATTCAAATGCCATTCATTTTCGCAGGCATGATTGCACATGGAACAGATGTAACGTTTATTACCATCTTCTTCGTTACAAATCTCTTTTTTTATAATAATGGTTTTGTCGAATTCTTCATCTTTATTGTCTTTCGATTCGTTAAAATTGTTTTTATTCATTTTTATCACGTCACTATCCTTGACTTGATGTTCATTATTTAGTTCATTTATTGGTATACTTTTTCTCGCTTTTGTGACTTTGCTTTTTCGTTTTTTATATTCTTTGATCTGAAATTAAACACAAGAATAATTATATTGCAAAGAAAAAAATACCAAATGTCTTAAATTATTAGTCAAATTCAAGTACTCAATTAAAATCATATATTTTTTATCAAGGGCGTCCATTCCATATAGACAAAAAAAAACAGTGCCTACCCTACCTTACACTAAGTAGGTTACCTTACCCAACTCTACTGCCTACTCTTATCAAAAACTTGGTGCACATATAAATATAAATTACTATGTAAGTACTACATAATATGTCGCTAAGTACTATAATCGTAAATCGGTAATATTTATTATTAAAAGCTGTGTTTTATTATTTTAAAAGATCATTGGATGTGATACCGTCATCAGTGGATGCTTGACTACAAAACAGGAATTACAGGTTCCACTCCTGCTAATGGTAAAATTAAATTTAAGAAAAAAAATATATTTTAGCTCAGTATTGTATTTTCAATACCTTCCTTCCCTATTGAGAATTTGTACTTGGATTGCTTGGCCTTTTCATGAACACAATCTGTTAAGGTTCAGCATAAAGAATATAAAAACTAACATCAACACTATAATACATCAATCCACATTCTCTATAATTGTGACGCACTCGCTCGCAAACGAAGTCACATCCTCGGAGGACCACTACTGTACTCCAAGAAGGTGAAGCTCCTACCACCAAGACAGGTTGTGAGTAAAATTACTCACGTACGTCTTGGGAGTTAGCTGTGATACAGAAGGAGGTCACAATAGACCGAATATGGTCGCAGTGACATAAGGGATGGAAGATCCCTTGACCTCGAACACTATTGTTGTTTTTTTCAGATTTAAAAGAACAGTGAAGAAAAACACTATGGTGACTAGATTTGTAACTAACTAACCAACCATCACGCCGCTTCACCGCAGGGGTAGGCAGAGAGAATCGAATGCCACACCACTCTGTCTTTGCAAACATTCTTCGCCTCTTCTACATTCATGCATCTCCTCATACATACTCGACGATTATTACAACTCCTGACCCGGCCGCTTTCAAGTATTTGATATACCTGACTGCGCCAAGTTTTCCTCGGTCTTCCTCTGCTTCTTTTCCCAACAACATTCACCTCATAAATTTGTTTAACCGTTCTTTCCTCACTCATACGTTCCACATGTCCAAACCATCTCATCACACTTTTCTTAATTTTATCGATAATGCTTGTCTCAGAAATCATGTAAAAATAATAAAATTAAAAAAAACTCACTAACTTTAGGTTTTATTCTAAAAAAAACGATTGTGTATTCCAGGAGTCACAAAACATATACAGTCACAAAAAACACTCGAAGCCAGAAATTTACATCGTCGTTCATTTACGTGTATATTCCTCTACGGAAATTTTACATCAACGTTTATTTCCGTCCATACACTTTGACAGGTTAATGTAGGACATGTTGACATTGCCTTTCCTTTATGAACACTCCAAGGTCTGTATGCACAATAATTTAGTGCCCTATATCATTAATAAATCACTACACGCAGTAGCATGAACAGAGTTTTTAAACAGGGTAGTAAGATAAAGAGACTGACCGGAGCATTTCGTCGTAACGTAACACGTTACGATGCGAGCAGTCGTATAGTCAGCACAGCGAGCCGAGCTCTCCATCCATAGTTTCGGATGCTCGGTGATGCTCTCCGCGAACGATGTTACGACGTTATGTTACGACGAAATGCTCCGGTCAGTCTCCACCTTAAGGTAAGCAATGCTTAATAAGGCATAGTAGGCACTGTTCGTGTTTCTATATGAAATGTTAGTAATCCAAGGTAGGCACTGCTTTTCTGCCTATATAGAACGCACGCCTCCGACTGCATGCATATTGTAAATTAATAATATAGAAGAAGCAAAAATAAAAACATACACGTATATGCATTCTAATGAAATAAATAAGAATACCTCGGATGTGTTTGTAGAATTTGAGGAAAATTTCTGCTCTTCATTTGTTTGCACGACTTGTGGGAGTCCTTCATCTGTCACACTGAAAAGAGAAATTCACAGCATTATAAATATGTAATTTGATAATAATAGTTTAAAAAGAAAACAAGCCACACCATCTTGTTAGTTCACCATCAAACGGAGTTAATTCTGCCTAGAGAAATTTATTTTGTTGTAGTTTCTACTTTGTTTAGATAATTTTACAAAGCATAGACAGAATATTTATACACAGTATACATTTATACTCCTTGCTCTACTGGCAGCGCTGATCATTGCTAATAGTTTTACTCAACTGTTAAATACAATGTTTTACTGAACGAACCATCTTGGCTGTTCCTGATCTCTTGATACATTTAAAGTTGTACCAATATTTTTTACCACAACGTAATAAGATAACTGTTTAATGCTACTGCTGGCATTCAACATTTTATTTTCAATCTGTATACCGTAGATATATATATATATACATATACTTGAACTTTGGTGTGTTACTTGAGCCCAGTACAAAAAAAAATTTAATCTGTAGTATTTGGTCTACAATAATGAACATCTTTAAATGTAAACATCGGAAATGATCGCCTAGAGCAAAAAAATCTGACGAAATATTTGGGTTTAGTAGTAGACTCTCAGCTCTCATGGTCGGAACACATTAATCATGTTAAAAGAAAAATTGTACCGATAACAGGAGTATTATATCGATTGCAGGGTACTCTCTCTTTATCGATGCTCCGATCAATATATCTTGCCACGATACATTCCCACCTGTCATACCTTTGCTGTATCTGGGGTTTCACAAATAAGAAGAGAATTTCCCAAATACAAGTTATACTAAATAGAGTTATAACAAATATATTTCGTCTACCGTACACCACTCATGTAAAATACATTTATTTGAGCACTAACATAATACCTTTTGACATTCTACCAACTTTTGAGATTACAAGTACAATGCTTCAAATAATGTTTAAAACGACTCACAGCAACACCATACCGATTTTTAACAAAGAAATTCATAATCATAATACACGATGACATAACAAAATACATGTGGAGCCGATAAACAATACTAAATTTGGAGTGAGGTCCTTAAATTATGTTGCCAATACCCAAATTAACCAGCTGCCTGACATATATAAAATAAAACCCATTCGGGGATCCAAAATAAATGATCCGAGAAGGTACTTTATGGAAAGATGTAGTGATTAGTCATATTTTCTTATTTTGTTTTTACCTTATGTTTTTTATATTTTCTCATTTGTTGTATTTTCTTATTTTTTATATTTTCTCATTTGTTTATTTTAAATATGCTTCTTACCTTGTACTTTCTCATTTATTTCTTTATAATATGCTTATTGTGCCTATTTATTATACCTGTTTATTGTTTTTATATTTTGACATGTATTAGTATTAGTTTTGTTTTTTTTTAAATCTTTTTTGTTACTTTATTATTTGTGTTCCAGTCTTGTTAACCTTAATTCCATGTCCCAAAATGAAAAATAGAAATTACTCATCGGGAATATTGTATGAATATATGATTTATGTATGTTATATGTTTTGAAATAAATTTTAAAAAATTAAAAATAACCAAAACTAATACATGGCAAAATATAAAAACAATAAACAAATATATGACTCAAATTAAAGAAATTTCTCATAAATCATATATAGGGAGGCAAGAAATTTCGTTATATTTAGATATTTGTTTTATATTCGATATAATTGTGTTTTTGACATACATTTAAAAAGTAGCTGACGAGGTGTTGTTTTATAATTACCGATACATTTTATATTTTTCTCTTATTATTTGCATTTATTTACGACATGACTGTTACTATCTCCCACACCAAAACGGAAAAAGAACTGTAACTGGTTATATTTATATTCTAAACATAATATTTTGAAGAAATATTTCAACCAAAGGGTTTCTTATTTCACTCACCACTCCATGTTTTGTTCCATGTTCCGTTTTTTAAATATTTTAGAATGGGTGACTTTCTGTGAAGAACTTGGCAAACCTATACGACTTACGGATAGCGATACTACCAGGTATATTCATTTTTTATGCGCTCACAAGCTGGATAAGGAAGATTTTGATAGATAATAATGTCATGGATTTTATTTTAAAAAGATTGAACACAAACCATAGACAAAAACTGTGATGCCAGGTGTCTTCCGAATATATAATACGTAGGTACTCCTTCCTATTCTGACCCTCATCCACACTCCACACCTAATGGTGCATGAGGCTCTGTATCGATGTATCGAAATAATAAAGATAGTGTCAACTTCATTACTTATTACTATATAAATTAGTTAGTCTGTGCTTATTACATACATACAGTTATTAGATCAGTTTTCCGCTTGATGATGATAGTAAATAAATATTACTATGAAAAATTTCATATGTATTTAACACTATATGTATGTGTAAATAAAAAATACAAAGGTATGAATAACGTCTATTTAAAAAAATAGTCACTGTTATATACTCATAAAGAGATTTTTTTAAAAATAAATGACTTTATTTATGATTTTTCAAGTTCATTATAAAATTTGGTCACCTAAAAGAAGCATTTTAATAAATTGGCATTAAAAAATTCATCTTAATATTTGCGATATTCATACAGGGCGTACCAGACCACTGTTAAAGGGATTGGTTGAGTTTCACCACCAATATGTTAAGGATTGTGATGGGTGGTTGAGTTTCATATGCCGGAAGAGAGATGTTTCAGCACAAATGTAATGAGACAATGGGAACAACACGGAGCTATTAAATCTATACTAATTAACCTTATAATTAACACTCTCTCATCTTTCAAACTCTACTTCACAACTTCCTGTCACTCATAACTCTACGACTACCGTTTTTAGGATAACCGTTCCTCATCCGGTAAGGATGAGGTTAGAAGTGCCTGTTCCTGTAAAAATTGTGTGCCAAATGTGCAGTGGTCACCATCCAAGGTATCACAGATTGTGGGTAAAAGGGCAAAAAAAATTATTCAATATGGTTTACAAATTTGTGGTTATAGTTAATTTCCCAAATTTGGAATATTATCCTTAAAAAAAAACCAAAGAATCCTAATCCGTGATAAGGAAACCAAATTCACAACATTTTGAGTGTGTCCAAATACTGAAATCACAAAATCTGGATTATCTCCAATTACAGGAGTTATTTTTATATTATTTTTTGACATCTCATCAAAGATAAAGAAGAATATGGAAGTCTGGGCATTTACGGGGCTGACGACCGTCATAGGCTGGTTTAAGTGGTCACTTTACACACGTATCTGGTCAAATTATAAGCTTTAATAATAAAAATGGTATTTTGTGGCGTTTCTCATGTGTTGTGTTAAAATCCAGGATTCGGACCTCACATACTAATAAAAGAGTTTCTGCTCAATAAAAACCTTCTTTTCATCTCACCTATAGATGTCTCTAGAGAAGTTCTAATGATTCAAGAAAAATGTTTCAAAATTGGTTCATATATATAGAGCCCTCAAGAATTTGAGTAGTGTTTGTCAATAATGGGTAGAATTAGTGAATGTTACACTGTGTAAAGTGATCACTTAAACTAGCCTATGACGGTCGTCAGCCCCGTAAATGCCTAGACTTCCATATTCTTCTTCATCTTTGATAAGATGTCAAAAAATAATAAACCAAATTCAATAGAATTATGTACTTTCGCTTTCATGCCAAAAACTATTTTCTTTTTTAATTTAAGTTTTACTTAGTAAATACCACTATTTCTTAAAATCTACTGTGACATGTGTTTCGGTGCATTCCGCATAATTTTCAAACACCGTATGTGTTTGAGAACAGTTGTGTCACAGTAGATTTTAACAAATAGTGGTAGTTACTTAGTAAAACTTGTAAAAGTGACTGCCGAATCAATTAATGAAACTATGTTCTTATTTACGCAATAAAATAACAGCATAAGTCACAAAATTATATTTATTTACGTATACATTCATTATAAAAAACATTTACAAGTAAATATGCAGAGGACATTTATAATTTTATTTTTTTTAAAGATTTTCATCACATGTAAAAAAATTCTAATGGATCATCATTATTAATATTAGAAATATAATATATAACGTATCGTATTTGTAAAATTTCAATATATTTTTAACAATGATACAAAATATAGAAATGAAAATAAGATTTATATAAAAAATAATGTAATTTGTATAATTTATCATATGAAACATCACGATAACCATTTTAAAAAATGTAAATACTAAAACTAGGTAGGTAAATCAAACATAAATCATCACATTTTTAGAAAATATAGAAAAATACAGATTTACAGTAAACATTCTTTCAACTTAAAAATTCTGTATATGTAATATTTTGTGTCCGCCTCCGTGGTATAATGGTTAGCATGTTTAGTTGCCGTACTGGAAGTCCCGGGTTCGATTCCCAAGGGGGGGGGGTGAAAATAAATATCAATGAATTTACACTATAATATTTATGAAATATTACCCTGGACTAGTGAAGCGCAGGAGTGATCACCTTGCCTTCGTATAACTAACAATCAAGAAAACACTGCATCAATAAGATGCAGTGCCCTATGCACCATTGGGTTTTAGCCACCAAGAAGTTTTATTCAATTAAAATATTGCAATAAATTACACAAAAGCGTTGTTTGTTATTGAAAAAGAGCAATACAATACATGCATATTCAAATTGAAGGTCTACAGTAAAAAATTACTTAGAAAAAAGTCGATACAATAAAACATATAGAAATTGAGGGTAGTTTATAGTAAGAAATTATTTAGAAAAAGTCGACTTGAGTACAATCGGATCAACCGAGTAGCCGACCAGCTGAGGGTAGATGAAACGGGTTCTACTGTACTTAAATGTGCAGTCATATATTTTTTTTTTAACAAAACACTTAGATGATTATCTTAAGCTTACTGGAATTAGTATGTAATATATAATAGTTAGTAAGTTGTGGAATGCGGGAAAATGCCCATAAATGGCCACGCTGATGTTCGCCACCCAGTTGGCCGCGTTTCCCGCGGAGGCGCAAAGAAGAGGATAGCGCATGAATGCAGGATTGCGACGTGGAATGTAAGAGGACGTATGGATGAAAAAATGAATGAACTGTGTGATGTATGAGGCGAATGTTATTGGGAAAAGAAGCAGAGGAAGACCGAGAAAAACATGGCACGATCAGATATGCCAAATACTTGAAAGTGGTCAGGTTAGGAGTCGTAACAATCGGCGGGTATGTATGAGGAGATGCATGAACGTGGAAGAGGCGAAGAATGTTTGCAAGGACAGAGTGGTGTGGCACTCTATTCTCTCTGCCTACCCCTGCGGGAAGCGGCGTGATGGTTAGTTAGTTAGTTAGTTACTGGAATTATGGGTTCTTACGGCAGACAGTTGGTAGAATTCCATGTTGAATTGTTGTTAAGTGTTTGATAATGATGAAACGCGTCAGATATTATCATATATATATATATATATATATATGTATGTAAATAAAAGTAGAATTCAATCCAATAACCGTGTTTAATTTTGGATATATTACCCAACAATTCATTATGGGTTCTGATTAATATCGTTTAGAACTTTTTTTGAGAACGACTACATACATATTTATTTTACATGCTATTAGTTCTTGGTTCTTACATATAAATGTTTGAAACATGTATGTAATATTGTGACACATAAAGAATACTAAATGAATTTATTTTATGTTTTTAAACATTTAGAAGTATGTATTTTATCTTGTCCGCCTCCGTAGTGTAATGGTCAGCATGCTCGGCTACCGTTCTGGAGGTCCCGGGTTCGATTCCCAGGGGGGTTTAATAAATATAAGTGATTTTTTCACTCTAATATTTATTCAATATTACACTGGACTGGTACCTGAAGTGGAGGGCTGATCACCTTTCCTTCATGTGTAAACGATCGAGATAACACTGCGTTTATATGAAGCAGTACCCTATCACCATTGGGGTGCGGTAAGGGTTTTATATTATATTTTATCTTGTCACACTTTTCTATAAATTTTAGGGTTTACACAGACTAATTGACATTCTGAAACACCACACGAAGTCTGACCTAAATTAATTCCTGAATAGATCCTGAAATATGTGCACTTAAAAGTGTGGTAAAATTTACATTAGTAATATTTCTCTTATAAAAGTGAGATCTCAAACGTAAGCTATATTTATGTAATAATTTTAAATCAAACACAGATTTTTGAGTCTACTAAGTTTTAAATTTAAAATTTAAAATTATTACATAAATTAAAATGGAGTTCTACAAATTAAACGCCAAATCAATAAATAAGTAAGCTATATTACTATTATATTGACTTTAATGCAGTTTCTGCATCGAGTTTACAAAATTTTACTCAAATATATATTTATAATAATAATAATAATAAAACCCTTATCCGCACCCCAATGGTGCATAGGGCACTGCTTCATATAAACGCAGTGTTATCTCGATCGTTTACACATGAAGGAAAGGTGATCAGCCCTCCGCTTCAGGTACCAGTCCAGGGTAATATTGAATAAATATTAGTGAAAAAATCACTTATATTTATTTGACCCCCCCTGGGAATCGAACCTGGGACCTCCAGAACGGTAGCCGAGCGTGCTGACCATTACACTACGGAGGCGGACAAAATATTTTTATATTTATATATATTTTTTAATTACCCTGAAATTACATTTATGTTTAACATATCAAAGAATTGGTTAAGAGGAGACCTGTAATTGGACCTTGCATTGTTTTTTTAAAAACTATATTGTATTATTTTTGCTCTTAAGTTTTCCTATGAAAAAATAAATTATTTAAAATTCTACCAAATTTTTACTTTTTAATAGGTTATAAGTATTTATTAACAGATTTTTCGCTTACTTTTAGATATTGTTTGCTTTGTCATAATTTATTTTAATATAAGTAAACGGTATTAAAACTTTTTTTACTTTCTATTTGTATAATTAATGTCACGCATATTAGAACATTTGGCTTTATTTCTAAGATCCTGAAGTACGCATGATCGCAATGCATTACCGCACTCCATCATCATTTGCTGTGTAATAAGAAAAAAAACCTTTTGAAGAATTCAACAGAATTTGACAAAATACACGAATGTGTCGCAATTTACTTTTTGAAATTGCCAAAATGACAAATACATATAATGTTGTGAATACCATTTGTGGTTACGTCGCATTCGCGAAGCTATATGACGTTACAATCTATACATTTGTGCGAGGTAAGTGAAATGAGTTGGAAGTAGTGCCGATATTTTAAATACAAAATCAAAATGCTTGTTTTCAGATTTTCCATCACACATCCTTTTATTGTATCCTTCAGGTGTGGTTACGTCGCATTCGCGAAGCTATATGACGTCACAATCTATACATTTGTGCGAGGTTAGTGAAATGAGTTGGAAGTAGTGCCGATATTTTAAATACATAATCAAAATGCTTGTTTTCAGATTTCCCATCACACATCCTTTTATTGTATCCTTCAGGTGTGTGACAATCTACGCCAAGTATCTATGATCCGCAATAAGTAGAAGAGTTTGAGACTGGTATTATGTATTTCCAAATAAAATGGGATCATGCACGGGTGCCTATTTCTACAGAAAACTTAATCACAAGGCGGGTTTAGGAAAATATCTAGCACAGACAGAATTTTCTGGTAAACAGCTGGGTCCACAGGTAAATCTTTAGGTTTTTCACCTGTATCGGGTACATTACTAATATTATGACCGATTAGTTCAGAATATTTTTCTATCGATTCGAAAACGTCATCTAGATTTTCCTTACTGTCCATTCCTAATATTTTTTTCCTGCGAAATATGCTCTCCTTGTGCATTTTCATCGCCTCGATGATTTTCTGTTGGGTGAAATAAAGCGAAGACATACAAGATTGGGTCCTTACAGTGTCGATGTGATTCAACCCGAGAACTTCTTTCTGCAGAGCTAACACTTGTTTATAGATTACGAGAGCCTCATCCGCCTTGCCCTTTGTGTGCAGCACGCCCGCCATGTTACTGCGAGCTCTCAAGGTGTCGGAGTGTGTAGGTCCCAATACCTTCTGTCGCGTAGTGTACACTTCCTGATAAATATTGTACGCCTCGTCCAACATCCCGCGATGCCATAACACCATCGCTCTGTTGTTATACTCCACGAGGGTGGCGGGACTGTTAGCCCCGTAGGATTGAAGACAGCGACCGTAGGTTTCATCGTTCATTGTTAGAGCTTCGTCGTACCTTTTTAAGGCGTCCAGAGTAAGTACGGCGCGACTTTTGGCACTATACACATCCTCGTGATTCTCACCTAGAATTTTCTGCAGTTTAGGAATAATGTCTTCTAGAATTTGCCAGGACTCTCGGTTTCTGTCCAATCTATGTAGCAATACGGCGGTGTTGCTTCTGGTCTTCAAGGAAGCTTCACTATCTGCGCCTAAAATTGTCTTCTGTCTTCGCTGAACTTCTTCCCATAACAATAAAGCCTCGGAATATTTTGATTGTTTATAAAGAACATACCCGATCTTTCGCTGTATTTCTAAAGTGCGCGGATTGTCTTCTCCTAATATTTGAACTCTTTCTTTATAAGCCTTCTCTAATAGACATAAAGCTTTCGGGTAACTTTCCTTCAGACACAAAATATTCGCTATTTTCAAAGTGAGGACAATATTTTCTTGAAGAATTTGGGTTAGTAAATCCAATCGAGGGAAGCCACTCTGAATAGCTACAACTTCGAGCGTATTGCCATCGACATTTCTAGCGTTTAGTACGGCTTTGATAGTGTCAGTATCTTCAATTGTGTTTAGATCTTGAACTATCTTAGGACGACATTCCCGAACTTCGGTAAACGCGCGATGCGCGAGATTTAACAAATCGACTATAGATCTACAATTTTGTTCGATAGCATAGTCGAGTGATGTTTTTCCACTTTCAGTTTGACTGTCATATATAGCACCGCTCGTGAGAAGAGATTTGACAATTCCTAGATGTGAACTCTGCGATGCATAGTGTAGAGGAGCACATGTTCCCTTTCCAGTAGCATTAGGATTAGCTCCGCTCTTCAGTAAAATATGACATATCTCCTCATAACCCTTCCAAGCAGCCAGATTGAGAGCCGTCGAGCTCTGTAAACTCCTAGCGTTGACGATAACACCTTTATTTTCTATTAAATGTTTTACTGCGGAAACATTATTACATTTTACAGCTTTAAATAGGGATTTTACAGACTCAAATTGATTTAAAACATCATTATTTTCAGTCAAGCTCTGGGGGTTTCTGTTGCGCTTATCCAAAGAGTTGTATATGGCACCAGATTGTAAAAGAGCTATAACAACATCGGTGCTCCCGTATTGAGCGGCGATATGAATAGGCTGCATGCCATTAGAATCTTCCGCATGCATATTGGCTCCGTTTTCTATCAAACACTTGACTACGTCAAGGTGTCCTCCAGTTGCGGCGCACAATAACGGAGTGCAGCCATGTTCGTCTCGCTCATCCGGGCTTGAGCCCTTCTCCAGGAAGAACTGAACGACGTCCCTGTAACCCGAGGCAGCCGCAACATGTATCGGCTTTAATCCGGCAGCATTTATGGTGTTGACATCGTATTCTGCATTCCCCGTCAGGAACTTGATCATTTCTATGTTCCCGCCTTGAGAAGCAATGTGTAGCAGTAGACTGATGTCGCGTTTCAAATTACCTTCAAATTCAAACATTACTTCAACATTTTCTATAAGACCAAAATGAACTGCGACTTCTAACGGTGTTCCGTTTAGTTTTTCACTTCTGACATCGGGCTTAGCTCCCCAAAGGAGTAGACGCTTGACAATTTCGGAACAGTTCCTTGCGGCCGCTTCGTGCAACAGAAATGCATATTCCGGGACGGCGTCAATGCGAGTATGTTGTAAAAGGACATCCACGAGCTCCTTGTGACTATTTCTTACTGCAATAAATAGGGGCGTAGCATCCCCGCAATGGGAATCGACGGCTACTCCTTTTTTAATGAGCTCTTTGCCGATGTTCCAATCTCCCTTCAACGCAGCTAAATGCATCAGAGTGCAATAACCTTTGACATCGAGTTTTATACCTTTATTATTTAATAAGGACATTGCGACGGATCTGTGTCCGTTTGAAATGGCAGCTATTAAGGGTTGTCCTCCGTCAGCATTTACATCGGCTCCTTTCTCTATTAACAAATCAAGTATTTCCTTATTGTTATGTTTGGCCGCATAGCACAATGCGAGAGAGAGATTCATTTTGGAAAACTTTTTGTTTATTTCACTATTGAGTAATATTTTGACTACAGATTTGTGGTTTCCTCGAGCTGCCAGATACAAGGGAGTTTCACCGGTTAAAGTTTCAGCATTAGCGTCAGCCTTTTTTAGGACTAGTACTTTAGCAACTTCACTATGACCCAAGAAGGACGCAATGTGTAATGGAGTACGATAGTTATACGGGTTCTTCGCGTCAACATCCGCTTCGTATGTTATTAAAAGCTTTACAATTTTCTCATTGTTGGGTTTCTTTACAGCCCTATGTAATGGCGTGTACCCTTTAGCATCTGTAGCGTGAACATTGGCTCCTCGTTTCAATAAAGCCTCGGTAGCACCTTCGTGACTCTCTATAACGCTACAGTGCAGAGGAGTCGCACCCGTAATAGCTGGAAGATTAATATTAGCGTCATTATCTAGTAAAAATTCGACTGTATCTCTATGTCCACCATTTGCCGCTATGTGCAGTGGAGTCACGCCATGTAGATTTCTACTATTCACGTTTAACCCTTTGTCCATTAATATCTTGAGTATGTGATCGTGACCCTGTTCCGAACATAAATGTATAGCCGATGATCTGGTATTAGATTTACTCTCCAAGTGGGCGCCGTGCTCTAACAAGAGTAACAGAAGATCCTCGTGACCATTCCTCGCTGCAATCATGAGCGGGGTCAAGCCGTCACGCTCTACAGCATTAACGTCAGCCTCGGCATCGATCAGAAGTTTCATAATTCTTTTGTGTCCATTTATTGCAGCCATATGTAAAGGCGTATGATAGAATCCATTATCGCATATATTTACAGAGGCACCCTTTTCTAATAAATACTTCACTATATCTTCACGCTTAGTTTCTACAGCGTACCACAATGATGGACAACCATCGCTAATGCTGGCATTAATAACAGCGCCGTTTTCAACCAAAGCTTTCACAACAAGCAAGTGACCTTGGAAAACCGCTAGAAACAAGGGAGTGGCTCCCCTTGACGTTCTAGCATTAACATTGGCGCGATTAGCTATCAAATACGATACTATGTCGAGATGACCCATATCAGAAGCGACATGTAAAGAGGTGAAACCGCCGTTCACTTCATTACTGTCCACAGTGACATCATTTTCCAACAAAAGTTTAACAATTTCCAAGTGATTGTATCTCACTGCGTAGTGAACGGGAGAATCTCCTCCGCGTTCCTTGTTGGCAGTGTCTGCCCCGAGAGACAGTAATGTTCTGATAGTTTTCTCGTGTCCATTCATGGCAGCTAAATGCAAAGGAGTCTGCCCCAAATAGTCTTGTTCGTTAATGTATAATCCGACTTTTTTCACAAACAATTGGACAACCTTTTCCCTCCCGCAAGCTGCAGCCACGTGTAACGGAGTCTGCCCCTCCGCATTCCGAAGATTGCAATTTGCGCGGTTAGTTATCAGAAATTGCACAATTTCTAAACTCGGTCCTCGAGCGGCGAGATGAACAACGGACGATAACTCATGATTTCTAGAATACACGTCCGCTCCCGCTTTTAATGTAATCATAAATTCATTCATGTTTCCGGCAATTGCGGCATCATACATTTCCTGTTGATTCTGGATTACTTTTAAATCTGATTTGTATTTCACCTCTAATTCCTTTATACTGCAAGTTTGAACTTTACCTAGTTTATTATTTCTTGTAATGTTTTTTTCTGTGAGTTCTATAGCGTTGATCAGTACTGGAGTAAATGAACCATCGTGGAGTATATTTAGTAAACTGTTTCCGTGGGCCAAGTAGTTGCGTAGGCACCTTCCGGTCAGCAGAGGAACATCATCATCCAGAGAGAGGAGATTATTAGGGAGACAATCGACTTGATTCAACAAGTTCAGAATATCCAACACTAAAATCTCTACTGCCAATTCTTTGTCCATTCTCGTATCAGGGTATGTTAAACTCATCTGGGCAAATAATTTAAACAAGGGTAAATCATTATTTTTTTTGGATTCCGGAAGCGTTCTGTTTGATTTGTAACATTTGAGAAAATCATCTAAAATCCCTTTAAGTTGGGATATTTTTTCCTTTAGTAGGCTCTCAAAGTTTTGAGCTACATCAGTGTTTATAGCTCTACTCTTGTTCCTAATATTTGTATGACATTTTCTGGAATTTGCCAATTGAACTCTAAACTCATTTATCCAATTGACATTTTTTCTTCCATATGAAGCAATGTCACATATGTTAGTAATAAGAATTTTAATTTTCACATCGCTTTCGACAGATATTCTACATCTCGCGCTCTGATAGAATGTCATTAATAAGGAAATTAGTTTCTTTAAAATATGGCCATCGGAAGTTGAAGCATCTGAATTCAAATTTTCAAGCAATTTATGAGCGGAATATTTCAGTCCTCTAATAAAATTCTCATCTGATTTGGTGGCGGTCGTAGAATACCTCAACAAAAGTGTATGCATGTTTTGTAGGTAATGTAATCCGGTGGCATACTCTTTTTTAATGTCTTTTTGGGTAATTTTAATTTTTTCAATAGTTTCATAAATTTCAGATAGTAATTTAATTTCTGAAGGAGTTTTTTCAACAATTTTACCACTGATTTCTTCAACAAGATTCCTGATTTCCTGACCCTTTGTTATTTTGTTATCATATTCATAATCTATTCCTTCATTTAAGCTATTATATTTCATGGCAAATTCGCAAATTTCATCTATTGTGTTGAATTTCATTAGTTGAGACAATAATGAGCGAAGCTTGTTTAACTTTTTAGTGCCAATAATTTCTTTTATTAATATTCCAACCATTTTAACGTCGTTTTGAACATTGGAGTACAAATCAGTATATCGGTTCCCTTTATTGTCAAAGAAGTTGGAGTGGGATAGAGAGTTGCGTATGTCCTTGAGAAGTTTCTGGGTTTCCTTCGGGAGGGAGTGCAACAGGAGATCGTACGTGGATTGAGATAGTTTGGGCGTCTCTATGGTACACTTGAGATTCTCTCCGATTATCTGCAGCGCTCTGGTGATGATCAGTTGTCCGATTCTAGTTCCGCTGTCCACCTGCCGAATCATATCTATACAGCTCTCCAATATCTGAAGAGAATACATGTCTCTCATCTCCTCGTAATCCTCGTACAAGTCTACTAGCGCAGGATGCTCGGACAGTATAGCCGCCTTCGTGGCAGCTCTATCCGTATTCGGCCGAAGCGGATGACTCGAATCTCCGCCTTCTATGTTTCTTAGCAAATCTGCTAGAGGCTTGGAGAAATTATTCAGTTTATTTAATACGCTTACTTTGTCTATGACGAAACAACCTAACGGTGGTGCTGTTCTCTTAACTTGCGCCGTCACAAAGCAAACCAAGCAGAATTCCATCTCCACCCACGGGACCGAAGAGTGAGTAGACTGAAGTTGGTGCTTTAATATAATGATGTTCCTCGTCACAATTTTGGCAACAAACATAAACTTGCTATCTACTTTCTTGCCAGAGTATTCGCTTGTCAGACAGGTGATTTTGTCCAGAAGCATCTTTAATCTTCCCTTCGTATCGGAGATGTCGGGATGTGCCGTTTTAGCGTCGGAAAAGAAGCGGGTTGCGAGTAGTTTACGGTGCACATAGTCGTCCATTTCTTCACTCAGGATGACATTGTTCAAGCCGAGGTGTCCATAAGACAGGGAGAGTTGTCGCTCCCCACACGGCCACTGGGAGAGGAGTTCATTCGCCAGATCCACATTGCTAGAACGGAGAGCGAAATACAACACACCGTGGCCTTCGCGGTCTTCCGTGGACAGCTGACAGAGGATTGCCGGCCCATAGTTGCTAAAGAGGAGTTTCAGGATGTCAATTTTTTCTAGATTACAAGCCAGGATTACCAACTCCGCTAGTTTGTTCCGGACGTCTGGTGATTCGCCGGTCACCCACTCTAGGACTCTAAACAATCTGTTCACACTATCTACTTCACCTCTAATCATCCCATCCTCTATTTCCTTAAATAATTGAGCGTGAGTCTCCTGTAAAGTTTCCTCGTCGCATTGTTTATATATACTCATAAATGTTTTCTTAGATTGTATATGAAAATTCAATTTCAAGGAGCTCCCTTTATTTTTGGGTCTCTTCTTTTTCTTGGATTTCATTGTCACTTGTTCAGAGTCAAATGGTCCTTAAATCTTACACAACACGCATTTGGTCATTTTACTTCGCAACATATTATTTATCCTATCACAATGAGGTAAGAATCTTTTATTTATAGGTAAAACGTATGACGAAAAAAATGTCAGGCAGTTATTTTTAGTAAACGGCACATTACTAATCGAATAATCCAAAAATAATCTCACCAGCAATAAAAAAAATTGATTCTCTAAAATTATTCTGAAGCACGGGACGTATTTTGCGAAAATTGTACTGTATAAATTATCTAAAAATATTATTACATTATTATTAATACAACGCAATTTTTTCACCGTGACCACAGCAAGATAAAGATTATAAATCTGAATAATGATTAATAATAACCAACGACAAAAAATCAACATAAACAAGGCACAGTAATCCGCGAAGTAATTCGCAAAATAATGAGCTAATTTATATACAGACGGCTGACTCCTCCTAAAAACCGTGGCTGGATGTGAAGTCGGAAAATTCGGCAGCAAAATTATGAAAACCAGCGGTAGAAGTAATACATATTTTTAAAATAATTTTTAAACAAGTTTTATTTCTAATCGAAATGATGGTATTGTTTAATTACAGTATAATATAAATGTTACATTGTAAAGCGTCCTGGACAAGATTTTTCACGAAAATGGCACTGAATAAATTGGCCATTATTATTATTATTAAGGCAGTTATTTCAACACCAATAACTATTGATTTCATTCAAAACGTTAAAGGACATTTATAACAAGGGTTTAGGCATTTTAGTAATGGTTTCTTAGCTTCACCCATACTCAGTTACATTTGTATTCTTTTTACGTATTTTTCACTCGGAAAGTCTCATATTTTTTCTATATATATATATATATATATATATATATATATATATATATATATATATATATATATATATATATATATATATATATATATATATATATATATATATATATATATATATATAGGGCGTTTGTGCACAACACGGAATTTTACCGTCCGGCAGTCCGGTTTTGACAAATTTGAAATGAAAATGACTACGACAGTTTAGCGTGATCGAATTTACGCGCAACGTGAAAAAAAATCCGAAAAAAATGGACAAAAGCACGAGCCAATCCAAGCCAATCGTCGCTTTAAAACGCTAACTGACTTGCCGGACGGTAAAATTCCGTGTAGTGGACAAACGCCCATATTCTTATTACGATAATTATTGTCTAATTCTATAGAAGTTTACTGATTTTATGCATTTCTACCCTTCTTTGCATATTATTGTCTATTGTCATTTAAAAAATAATGGTGAGTCATGTTCAGCCTGTGATATCTCGCGGCCATCTTTGATTCCTGCGGTAAGAAGGGTATGAAGGGGAAAAAAATAAATTTTTCGATAGACCTTGCGCAGTAGCTATTTACCGAATGACGTATCCGAGGATCTGAATGGGCTAAATTATGACGTCATGCGCAGAACAATACGAGTTTAAAAATACCTTCTATCATTTCAACTGTGGTTTACCCCCTCCCCAACCATCAAAACATATGATTTCGGTAGGTAAACAAAACTTCACCAAGATGGCCGTTTTCCCGTTGGCTTGCGGACCATTCCAGGGGGGGTCGACTCGTAAACGTCAGATTGTTCAAAAGACGACCAGAAAATGACGAGACACACTAATACACTAACAAAAACACCAAAACGGGAACGAAAAATACGAGATACCAACAAGTTGTTCAAATATTTCAAATAAATATAGACAGACTATGGTTATAGACAATTATCGATAGAAAAATAGAAATCCGTCTATGAAGAACTTCATAATATTGAGTATTATGCCAAAGTTAAAGTTAAATTTTGCGTATGAAAGTGTAGTTTTTCTTACTTAACACAACGCTCCCTTGAACTTCTGCAGCACCCCCCAAATGCAAAAAATTTAAAAACGCCCAGCCAGACTTCTAAAACGCCCACAAAGGGGCGCTGGCACCCCCGTTAAGAAACATAGCTTCAGAAAGTGGTGGGCACTCCTTCCGGCCTTTTAAAATATTGTATTTTCTAGAATTTTAAATATAATATAGTAATTTGAAAATTCTATCGTTTTTGTTTTTGTTGAAAAGCCTTAAATTTATACATAGTTTGAGATAATAATTTCAAAAAAGTTACCATTACCATTTACCATTGTAAGGCTGAGTTGAGTAACCATTATTAATCGCCTGAACTCTTTCTATAAATGTCGCGTTTTAGCCGTGACCTTTCTATTTTTGTTTACACTGAAATGAATAAATTTAGATGGTGAAATATCTTCTTTGTAATATTAAAATTATAATTTTGAAAATATGTTATACAACAAATTTCAATATAAATACCATTTAACCTGAAAAATGAATGATAAATATTTCGGCGGGTGGATTTGACATTCAGCCGCGGCGAAGTCACGCCCAGCCGGGAGCTTAGTACTTCTAGCCGTTTACGTCACTTCCGGCCGCTGGCGAATATCACTTCCAGCCATAAAAAATCGAGGTAGTTGGCGGTCTTTATATAAAATAGTTAGTCTGTGGACCATTCCATTATCACGGGTATTTTTTTTGGAATCATTTGAAATAAAATGGTTTATACAAATATTATTAGTTTATATCATCTCTGTTTTGTTTCAGGTGTAAGATTTCAACTAGGCATTCTATATCAATCCAAAAGGAATCAATGTTTCACTGCCAAACATATATTGTGCAAGAAACGTAAGTTTAAATTATTTGCTGATGTTTATCATTTCTGCATTATCACTTTCATTATGTTGTGTAACGTTAAACTAATGTTTTTTTAAAATTATTATTTATAGTTTGTATGTAACTCAGAACTTCGTATATTTAATCTTGAATTCAACCGAATTTAGACGGCCATTTTACTACGCACTTGTTTTCTCCGGTTAATTTTAAAATTATTCAAAATATTACATATTTATGTTATTATATTTTAATTGTAATGGTTTTTACAAATTTCTTTTTTATTTCAGGGTGTATGGATAAGATTTCAATCAGGCATTATATAACAAAACGAATCTTCGTTTTTGTTTTTGAGTTTCGAGAATCGAATTTGTTTCGAGAATCCAAATCAAGAATTGATGTTTGAGATATACATTTTCCCTGTGAACGAACGAACAAAGGGATGTTATTTAATATCAGTGCGCTAGATTTAAATTTATCACTAATTGGATCTTTCCTCAACCTGCCTCTGCTAAACGAGTATTCTTTAGCAACGAAATACGACGTAAGTTAATTATCTGTTGATGTTTATTATGCTTATTTTATTAGCTATTTTTTTGTACTATGTTACACGCAATATATATATACAATGACAGATTTAGAAGGGTTTGAATATCCTGATTTCTATAGGACAATACATAACAATGCCGAAGTGGTGAGGAGGATGTTTTACAATGGGTAGTTGCAGTCATCAAGAAGTACTTCTCCTTGTATCATGATTGAAAGTGAAATAGCAGAAAAAGGGAACCTTAGAAGAGAGGATAAAAGCGAAGATAGCAAAGAAGAAACAACACTGCAAAAAATTAAGTTTTCAGTGTTAAGATCGCATCTCGATGATCTAATAACATTTATCAACTACTCGTCAGATAACGAAGTTCTACTATATTGTATGCATTTTCGTAAATTTAGAGGGTTGATTGAAAAAAATTGTTGTTTTTTGAAAGAGTGCAAACAAAACATTTCAAAGCTGGATTACTGAAAGCGTATCGATATCAAACAGCAACATCACTTCACGACGAGTGTTCGAAGACAATATTTTTTTTTTAGTTTTGCATTGTTTATTTATATCTAAATACAGTGTTCATATTTTGAACAAGAAAAAAATGTTTATTTTAAACCTATTTTCTAACCCATTCTCTCCAATTAGTCCATTTTATCGAGGTTTTATTTCTCATATACATGTATATAGATTCTTGTGGCTCTATTACATACCCAATATTAATTTAATTATATTCTTACAGCTCTCCGTTCCGAGTTATCTAGTGCTAGCGGAGCTCTCTAATTATTATGAGCAGCTAGCAGAGCCTCTTTGTTTACTCTTGAACCCCGGTGTATGTATCTTTTTCTTTTGTGAAATCATTTATTTACTTCAATAATATTTTAAAATCAATATATTATGTCTTGGTATTAAGTTAAATTTTTCAGCTCTTTATTCCGTGTTACCGAGTACTAGCAGAGCTATCCAATGGAATCAGCAGCTAGCAGACCCTTTTTATTAGCTACTGAACCATGTGGTATGTATCTTCCCATTAATGTAATTATCAAATTTCTTATTCATTCGTTCTCATACACACCTTTTAATATTATACACGTTTCTGTGGAATTCTATGTTAAAATATTTTACTACTTTACATTTGATGCAATATAATTTATTTTAGGAGTACAGCCACCCGTTTTGTCAATTTTATTGGAGAATCGAGAGTTTCTAATCTGACTCCAAGGAATCAAAAGCTGAACATGGGCGATGAAGACGAAGAAGCAACTTCGATATGTTCAAAAGAAATCGACAACATTTGAACAATGGCACATTGCTGCTCGTAGATATTAAGAGGGGAAAGTATTAGTATAATACCTTTCGTTGTTAAATCTGATTCCTTATAGATTTATTTAATGTCAGATCAAACAATCGCATCGCCATAAAAGGTAGATGATATACCTGAAAAGATAAAGCTCTTGCTATCGCTTTATATACAGAAGGACTTAAGGGCTACACGTTACTGGCTAAACTCTGCTTTGCCTTCTCCAGTAACCATTGAAAAATAACTATACTTAATTAGGCTGAAACCCGGCATTAATGACATATTATTTACCAATTTAAAAACAAAAGAATATAAAATTATATATTATTATTATGATATATCATAATAATGATAGATCAGTAAAAACTTGTACATAATTGTTATATTTTATGAAATGAGTCCTCATGTAAATTTCAATTTACGAAATGGATTTATCGAATTGCAATGTTTTTCGATCACACTTTAACTATTAGGATAAAAGGGCTTTACACACCTTACAAGCAACCTCAATAATTTTCTTTTTTTGAAAGTGGTGCTAAACATGCAGATCTGAAGGGTATTGTTCTAACTACAAAGAAATTTATTTTATTTGGCCTTAAGCCTATAGCTATTGTGTGATCAGGGTACCACTGTGTTATTCTAAAATTGTTCAAATGAGGCCGATCTTATTTATTTATATCTAAAAGTACATTTCTATAATATATAGGTCCAAGAAAACTCTTCAGTATTCCTGGTGACTTTACAATTCGATATATGTATTTAACAATATTTCTTTATTGATATGAAACATAAATACAATATTTGGTAATGCCTTAAGCACTTTCGTTTAAAGTAATGCACATTAGTTGTAAACAAGAAGGCTTTTTGGGACCTAGTTTGAGCACTACACTGAATTTTACTGTCCGGCAGTCAGGTTAGCATGAAAAAACGGATGATTGGCTTGTGCACTTGTCCGTCTTTCTCCGGATCGGTGCGCTCGATCGGTGCACGATCATGGTTAGCATGAACTCGATCACTAAAGCTAAACCGTTGAAATCATTTTTATTTGCAATAACCGGACTGCCAAACAGTAAAATTCCGTGTAGTGCACAAGGGCCCTTAGGGCGTTTGTCCACTACACGGCATTTTACCGTCCGGCACGTCAGTTAGCGTTTTTAAACGACGATTGGCTTGGATTGGCTTGTGCTTTACTCCATCTTTCTTCGGATCGGAGCTCTTGATAGGTGCGTGAACACGTTGCGCGTAAATTCGATCACGCTACACTGTCGTAGTCGCTTTCACTTTTCAAAACCTGACTGCCGGAGGGTAAAATTCTGGGTAGTGGACAAGTGCCCTTTGTGTGTGTAATTTTAAGTACAATAATAATTTTATATATTCCTGTAATATTGTAATTTTCTTTGATTTGATCCAGAAGGTTATAGGTTTAAGAGAACTAAGAGTTCTAACAACTCGAGTATGTAATTGGTTCACCTTCCGGTTCAGTCAAAGTATGGATATAATAAACCTTTTTACCAGCTAAATGATTTTTTCATTTTTCAATTTCATTGAATAATGTCAAAATCAATATAGCCTAAATATGTCATCAACATAAAACTCTGTAAAATGCGTATTTTGCCATTTTCCTGAAAAGGCGGGAAAATGACGAAACGCATTTTACAGAGTTTCATGTCGATGGCATTTTTAGGTTATTTTGATTTTGACATTTGAGCTTCTTCTTCCTTTTTGTCTCTATGAGGCTGTCGAGTGCATCGATCAGCTGACTTTTCTGCGTAGGTTATTTTTTAGTGTGAATAGTGAGAATATTTAATTTTCTTGATTTTTTTCAACACGTATAATCATTTACCATACTAATTTGACAAAGATATCAATCTTTACTAGTATATAATCTTTGGTCATGTTTCGCGGAATTTTTACGGTTTTATTTGTTTTAACTAAGAAAATCACACACCGCCGGCTAAATGTCAAGTCAAACGTCAAACCAAATACCATACACCATCAAACTACGGATTACCATAGATTCTCAAACTGTGTACCCGGGTCCAGCGTTTGTAGTTTGCGGATGTTCTGGTTTAAAAACATTATTACTTTCGGTGGGTTTGAAAAAAAAAAGAGATATATTTGTGTTTTTATTATTTACACAAACATTTTAATTCCATACTATTTCTGTGAGCCTAAGCGGCTCATTATTAGAAATAGGTATCAAATTGTGGTTGAGTGAGTTCGAACCGAGAAACTCTGACTTAAGAGTCCGCGAAACTGACCACGGGACCACAACCCGACACGATTAAAATTGTATTTTTATTACGAATAGCTCAAGCACAACGCAAAAAATACTGTCCCATCAAATAACATCTTGCGTCAGCAATAACCAACTGGGTTGGTAACTGAACACCATATTTTCATGTAATTAGTCACTAGCATGACAGCATTCGCTTTATTTTCCATCTAACAAGATGACCATGTATCACCTACTTGCACCAAATTAAAATGGCTTTGTTCAAAGCAGTGCTTACACTTTCTTCTTCTTCTTCTTCTTTTTGTACATCCTAAGGATCAGTTTGTGCCTCCGCCTGTCGCTCTTGGGATGTTGACTCCCAGCTATCTCTCCACCTTTTTGGAGGTCTACCTGGGGGTCTGCGTCCTTCAGGGTTTCCTGGAAGGGCGATACGCGGAAGTCTGTCTTCTGACATTCTGTTTATATGCTCATTCCAGTATCAACTTTGTCGTCATCCCCACCTCGCAATATCTTTCATTTCAAACTCCGCCATTGCCGGTCCCAAGACCGGATGAGAAAGGAGGAGGGTTTATAGACTAGGCTAGCTACCTATCTATAAATTATAAAAAGGCTCATAGAACCGTCACAGAAGCCTCACACAAAACACTTTCATTCTTCAGTAATTCTCTCACTGTTTAAGCTGCCGGACTATGGAATGAATTAGCAAACCACTTAGAACATGCATCCTCTCTGACAACCTTTGAGAAATGTTTGAAATATTATTACCTTTTCTTGAAACACATTATACCATCCTTTCATAATACAATGATGCCTCGCATACATACTTAATTCGTTCCTAGAGCAAGTTCATTATGCGAAAAGTTTGTTATGTGAAATGCATTTTATTAAAAAATTCATTCTTTCTGCAATATGGCACTGTAAAATCAGCTTCAACCGCGTTTGGATAGTGAGTGTTAGTAACTCTCTCCATTTGACCAGGATGTCTTTGCTGGCAGCAGTTGAGAATGGTTGATTGGATTGCTCCTCCTACTTCCCTTAGAGCTTCATCATGCTGCTGGACTAGAACTGCTTGGATCTTATTAGTTGTCAGCTCTTTACTACGATACAGTCCGCTGTATAAAATGAGGTTTGTTGTGAGTCAGGTAATGGGCAAACAGAAACGTTTGTGTGCAGCTTCATTATGCGAGGCATTACTGTATAATATTTGGCTATGTTACTATGGTGCCATTTTTGCAAAATATCTCAAGCGCACTTAACATTTTTCTTAATATGACTTATACCATGTATTATATTGGCACATAATATATATTCACAGATGCATGTAATTTATTCCACTCCACAAAAAATATGCTCAAAGGAAGGAGTCATTCCTTGTCAAATATTTGTTATTTATACCAAAATTATTAGTATGTACTTTGTTTAGGATACACTCACTATTATACAAAGTGTTAATGTAAATTTTTACATTGCATGATGCACACATTCTGGTGATGCAAGAGGTCATTATCTTTACTGCCACATAAAACATGTGATATAATTTTCACACCTCATGTTCTTATGTTTATAATGAGAATTGTCATCGTCTGACCACAATAAAACATTACCACCCATCGTTTTAGTCACACCATTGCTGTCATCAACTTCAGAAACACGTAATAATACATGAGCGAACCACAAAGTTTTAACAGCAAAAATGGGTTACATTTGATTTGGGATAGTTGTAAGCATAAAAAAGACGATAATTTGCATCAATAAATTTATTTGAATACAAGATATAATATATATAATTATTATTCTTTTACTTGCAACCAGCTAGCAGTAAGGAAACTTAACCTATGTTTGGAGCACAGCGGCCCCCACTCACACTAAACAGGCTGCCTCCTTACCTCAGCAGATACCTCCCACACACCGCTCGCCACTTACTTCCGCTCGCATCAAATTAAAGACTCCCGCATTAGGCTCTACCACAGAATTAGGGGAGTCCCTGACATCGCTCGGGATAAACCGGGCAAAAGACCTTCGCTTTAAAAGCGCTTTGCTGTACATTGCCACTTTTTTGACTCTCTGTGTAGCAATAATAACAATTTGCGCGGCAAAGAGCGTACAGCTAAAGATAGCTAATATCCTTCTGAACTTACACCAGTTTACACCAAATATTTTTGTTAAGATTTCAAGGCGTCAGCAAAAATGTGTAATTAACTTGGGTATACGCTCGACTGCTCGATTGACATTTCATTGCATTTAGAATCAATTTCATGCGAGCTTCCGTAATTAGTGATATTACATTTCATGAAACAGGTTAAATGACATATGACATAAGTACAGAATGAGTAAAATACATGTCTTAATGTGTATTACACAGGTTTGTCTAAGTACATATCGATTTTGCATAAGTACGCAGGACTTTTGTTAACTAACCCATTTTATACAATGCAATATAATGTCTCATCGCACTAGTTCTACGCAACAAAACACACTAGAATATTTTTTCTATTTGAGACGGCCGTGCAGAACTATTACGGAGACGGCTTTGCCCGGTGTGCGTTTGTTGCGATCTTGGCTGGCTGCACAAGTATTACACCTATTAACGTTGATACAATATTTTTTGACAATTATCGCGTGTTGTAACAAATTGGGCATATACTCCGTTATTACACTGAGAAATCTAAAAAATAACGGGAATACATGTTCAAAACTACTATTTAAGAATGGAAAATAAAAGGATCGGCAAATGGATGCCGTCCGTTAGTTAAACGTTACATAATATTCAAGTACAAACATCACCGATGAGAGTGTACGGCTCCTGTTCTCTCAACGCAGAGACTGTTACAATAGCCGCAAGTATATTAAAGTTACATAAATTATTATTCTGACAGAACAAAAGACACTCAAATGAGCAATGCTCATTCAACAGTTGAAAAAATATTTTAATAAAAGAAAAAAGAGATATTGCTTAAAATTCCACCACAAAAAAAATGCTTTACAGTTAGCAAAGCGGGAGATAAGTCAGAAAATGAGATTTTAAAGGAAAAAATAAAGAAAATGTAACCAATTTTATATCAGTTCAACCATGAAAATTATAAGTACAATGCTTAATTTTAAATTTATTTATCATTTTAATAAAAGACTATGGAAATTTTGTTTCACTTGTTATATACTAAATTTATTGTATCTATGGTTGTTTATTTTGAAAAATAATCAAGAAAAATGTAATAAAATGAAAAATAATAACTTAAAAAAAGTAACAACATAAATCAGAATTTACAGAAAAGTTAAAAGTAACTAAAAAAACATAGGGTATTTTTATTGCGATTTATTTGATAATTTTTCAAAATGATAATTTCAGACTTATCTACTTTTTTCCCCAAATATAAAAAGAAACAATTAGAAATTGAATGTTTTTTTTAATACATATACAATAAATTCATAAATGCGTCATGTCGATTTTTAGAATATGCATTCTCCATACAGAGAAGAAGAAATCATTTAATAATATTTTATCTGTTTTTGGTTGCCTTTATTCTTTTTGGAAGTGAATCATTTTGAACACATAAACATAAGTTCAAAAAATCCGCAAGTTTTTTTCATTTATTTCGCTTTCAAGTCAAAAACTCTCGTAGTAGTAAAAAATAGTAGCACTCGTTTAAAAACCTAAGTAACACTTGTTTTAATGAATGTTATAATTTGACTAAACAACGCAGGTTTGAACGTACCCGGGTCTCATTGAAAACAAAATATAGAAAAATGTTTTCTTTCCTTTTTTAAAGTTGTGCATATTCTAAAAGACAACCCAATCCATCAGACATAATCGAATGCCCAATTCAAGCCGGTCATTTTACTCGTTAGGTCCACAGCAAGAATATGTACTTTAAGTGAGAACGTTCATTCTCAAATAACTTCAAAAAGATTATTTGGCAACGCGAAAAGTACGCAGATCTGCTCATTGCAATTAAACTGTTTTTTACATTATGATTTTTTTTTGTAACTAGATTTTTGAGTCAATTTTTGGAGGAAAATTGGACGTAAAAGAATTTAACTATTCCATAATAACGTAAAACGTAATTTTCAAGGAAATTTTCATAAAATCACAACTTTTTAACTGCGTGCAAATATACATACATAGTGAATCCTCGATTAAAGCTGCTTCAACGGACTAAGAAATTTAGTTTAAAAAGTAAAATAAAGGTATATCAGCAAATAGGCTTACTTTAATTTCCATACATGACTTAGCGGATTTCTTTAGCAATATTTCTACACAATTATTTTTTCTTCAAAGTTATTTGCAGAAAAATAGCAGGTTTAATGACGCAGAAATTGTATTATTTTTTACAATGTTAAAAGATTTAATGACACAATATGGTATTTTTTTCATTTCTTTAAAAAAAACGTGTGCAATATCCGTTGATGGAATTTTTTGTGGAAAAACAATTAGAATTAAAAAATGGCTTTGAGTTAACCAAATCGAGGTTCCACTACATATATTTAAAAAAAAAATATCAAGTAAGATCAAAGAACCTGATCTGTTATTTGTCAATTACGTCATGAATTATTTTAGACATTTTATCAGACAATTAGAATAAAATCTTTGTTTTTATATGATAAGACACAGTCCAAATTGGTGCTTAATTTTTAAAACAGCTAACAAATTATGATGATTTCCAATGAACTAAGTTTTTTCTCTAAATACATACATACAAAAGAAAAAAAATAATGATTCTGGATTGTAAAAAGCTTGAAGAGTGAAAATCAAAAGGAATTATACGAAGAATGATATGTTTTAAAACAAAAAAATAAAGAAAATATAAAGAGATGATTCTGAAAACTATGCTAGAAGTTGACAAACTAGAAGGAATTGTCTAGAAACAAAAGTAGAAGTGTCCACGAAAGAGTAATTTTCTGAAAAAGTAACAGATTATCTACATCTTTCAAATAATATTTTATCATCGTGAGATTCCACATTAAGGTGAATGGGAATAAAGCAGACTTAGATGGCGTTTCTATTTTCATTCTATTGGCAACACGGTGCATAGTTATTTCCGACCAAAAACAGACTAGTGTTATTGGTCGAAACGTTTGATACCATATATAGCTGTTTGCAATCAGAGGGTAGATAGTGCTTGAACCACACATAAATTACAAATAACCGCTGTATTAATGAAGCAATTACTTTATATTTTATTAAATTATGAAAATTACAAATTGATGATGATAATAAGGAAGACATTACTAGGGGTATATAACGTAATTCTTCGGACTTTTTTCCTTCAATTTCAATGTCGCCAAACGCTTTTCTTCCGTGACTTAGTAACGTTTTTGGCGTAATTGTAAGTAAAAATATAGAAAAATCTAAGGTATTCACTCGCAACTCGCAAATTTTGACTATAAGAGTTGGTGTAACATTTACTATATTTTAAAGCTGGGCTGGTTTGAAGAGAATGGACGCTTCTAATTTTGTTTCTCTAGCTGTACATTATTATCAGCACATAGCTTACAGTCGTTCCAGTACAATACAATGTGGTTGTTAAAATTACAGATATATTAAAAATATAAATGAAGTCATTATGATTTTTATAGAACAACCTGCACCCCTTATGATCACCATATTAAAAACCCTTGAAAAAACTGAGTACAATCATCTCTCTCATGGTTGTATGCTTTATCAATGCAAATGAGATTCTATCTATGAGAACTATCATCATTCTCATTCACTTTTGTGTAATATTCAATAATTCAAAACTATTATTTTGAGTGGTACTATACAGTGGGAACAATGAATGATAAGGAGAGTGTTTTATCAACCATATCACGGAGTTAATAATGTTTTTGAAATACAAAATATTCTCAACTATCCATCGCGATGTAGAGAGATGTGTCTTCCGATTGCCGGCAAAAGACTTCAAGTCAAAAGTCATCATTTTCAAATGATCAAATAATTTTTTTGACAATGCGCTATTATACTTGACCTTCAGTGTTATTTAAAAAAAAAATTGTGAGATAAATGGATATTCGAGTACGTATCATAGAGAATATTATAAAATATTAAATAAGTAAATTTTGACATGGCGACTTTTGCCAGAAACAGTGTGATAAATAAATTCAATTTTGAAATTTGTGAAATCCTAAAGAGTGATTCAAAATCAATGTTTTTTTTTGTTAATCAAGGGTTTCTAATAACATCGCACCCCTAGTTAAATTTTTATGTAGATATATTGAGAATTTTGTAAAAAAAAAAAGGAGTTTATTTTTGATTCCCTGGTTTATTTTTTATCCCATAGTGAAAAAAATTACTTGTGCTTTAACAAAAAATATTAACAAAAGAGATAAAACATATTGAAAGATGTGCAATCACGATAATATACAATAGTAATAATATGTTTGAAATTAAACACAGGGATCCGCATTTACGCATATGTTTACGAGTCAGGGGTTAGAATTAGGGGAGCGATGCGATCACGCTAGGCTGATTATTCTAAACTCTTTGGTAGGTCGGTACGAACGAAATGTCGAGTGCCGGTGTGCTGTTTATCGGGTGGACTTGCGGGCGCGTAACAGGTGGCGGAGTTTGCGCAGGAGCAGGCGGGGGCGGCGTCAAATGAGCGCCACGGGGATGCAGTGTGCGGCGGGCGGGGCGGGGCACGGCGGCGCGCAATCCGCGCCAGCGCCCTCAGCGCCCCCGATGAAGTGTTCCTCCGATAGAGGAGAGAGCTCCTTCAGCGCAGACCTGGAAATGTAAATGGTTTAGGCCTTTTGTTACCAGTTACAGTGCCTGAATCGTAATATATTCATTATGCTATTTTAATTGATAAATATTGCGAAACTTCCAGTGTTTCTTAATGTAGGGACACGTCCCACCTGGGGGCAATTTAAAAAACAAAATTAAAAAAAGAAAATTTTTTGTGTTTTTATTATTTACACTAATATTTAAATTTCATACTATTTCTGTGAGCCCAAGAGGCTCATGGACAGGAAGGGTATTTCAACCCGTTCAGTCAAACGACTGATGCTTAAGGATGGGATTTTTGATGCTTAAGGATGGGAGGGGTGTTTTTACCTTCTGCGCCGGCTTCATTTCAAAGTCAGAAAAGAGGGAATTATTTTATGTTTTTATATGAATATTATATGATCTTAAATATATGGACACAATTATCAAATCCCGTCGCCAGCGCTCCACAGCCGTAAAAAACTTCTTCATCTTTAAACCCTTATCTGTCCCCAATGGTGCATAGGGCACTGCATCATATAAACGCAGTGTTATTTTGATCGTTAACACATGAGGGAAAGGTGATCAGCCCTCTGCTTCAGATACCAGTCCAGGGTAATATTGAATAAATATTAGAGTGAAAAAGTCACGTATATTTATTTGATCCCCCTGGGAATCTAACCCGGGACCTCCAGAACAGTAGCCGAGTGTCCGCAGTGTGTTGACATCCAGAGGTGACTCACCAGAGGTCTCGGGTGAGGTAGGCGGTGACGCGCGGCACAGGGAAGCCGTTGAAGGGGCTGGCCACGGGCAGCGTGTAGGCGCCCATGTCCCGGAAGACCAGCCAGTCACCCACGTCCAGGGCGGGCAGCGACACCCGCGCCAGGATCTGGTCCATGCTGTCGCACGTCGGGCCCCACACGCTGCTGCCCATCGTGCCGCCAGACGCCCCCTGGGGAACCACAACCGCAGCGTGAATAACCCCACCAGGAATATGCAATGATTTGTTTCCATTTTTCATTTAAGTTTTTTTTTTTCCAAACCCTTATCCGCAACCCAATGGTGCATAGGGCACTGCATCATATAAACGCATGAGTTATCTAGATCGTTAATACATGAAGGAAAGAAAGGTGATCAGCCCTCCGCTTTAGGTACCAGTCCAGGGTAATATGGAATAAATATTAGAGTGAAAAAATCACTTATATTATTCTACCCCCCCCTGGGAATCGAAGCCGGGACCTACAGAACGGTACCGAGCGTGCTGGCCATCACACTACGGAGGTAGTGTAATTGTCAGCACGCCTACCTACCTTCTTTAACCCACTTAAGTAGGTGCTTTAAGTTTTACTTGGTAAATACTAATATTTCTCAAAAATCTATTGTGATACGTGTTTCCATGCATTCCACATCATTTTCAAACACCGTATGTAAAAATACTATGCATACTTATATGAAGTATTGATATGTAATACAAACATTGTAAATTGTCATTTTTAAAATATATTTAAGCACTGAATTTTAAATATCAAAGTCTAAATTTTTGAGTTCTGTCCTTGTAATGGCTGAAAAATCTACGTCAATGGTTTGGCAGAAGCACCAAATCTCTGTTCCGAGCTGCAGCATCTAAAGTGAAGATAGCCATGATGATCGCCGATATTTGTTAGAAGTGGCACAGAAAGAAGAAGTCCTTAGGGCGTTGAAGGACGGTAGATACAACGGACAAAAATCCTGATTTTTGACCTGACAGAATTCTTCTTCTTCTAACCCTTATCCGCACCAAATGGTGCACAGAGCACTGCATTGTATTGATGCAGTATTATTCTCTCGTTATCCATTCGCTCCACATTATACCATTATACCATCCACAGAAAAAGACTATTATACCATCAATCAAATAAGACAATAAATTTTGAGTGTAAGTCCCTCTCCAAGCACAAGAGCTCAGTCTCTTTTTTAGAGAGTGTAAGTTTGCCATATTGCTCACTCCTTTCAAGAACGTCATAAATCAAAAAACTTGATTATTTAGGAGAACGTTTTTAAAGTTTAAAAATATAACACAATGTATTAAAAATAAATATCAAGCCACTTATTGAACTTTTTGTTGTGCAACAGATCTTTTTAGATAAAACCTGAAGGTTTTTTCTCCATTTGAAAAATATTTTGTATATTTAAAAAAATAATCAAACAATACCTTTTCTTCAAAATGCAAAAACAACACTTGTGGCGGGTGAATATTAAGTTAAAAATATGCCGCTTTTGCTGGGATATAGTACATTTTCTGGGCATTCCGAAAACATGCACAACTGAAAATTAACGATTTTTGATTTATGACGTTCTCGAAAGGAGTGAGCGATATGTATAAATGTATAGAAATTGTAACAAATTGTATTAAAAAAATGTCACTATATTAAATAAACAAGTTAATAAAATACCTTGAGTGGAGTGCAGGTGACCACCTGGTGGTCGTACAGGACGCAGTTGAAGGAGCCGTACACGCCATCGTTCACAAAGTACATGGCGTGCGTCACGGACCCGTTGTCATCGTACAACTGCGGAGAACAAAATTTACCTTTGTAAGAAGCAATGCCACAAAATAAACATTAAGAATATGAAAATACAAGAACAAAAAAAACAAGTTCGGTGGTATCTAAAAATGAAATATGTAACTTTAATTTTTTAATTGAAACTAACTAACTAACTAACCATCACGCCGCTTCTCCGCAGGGGTAGGCAGAGAGAATAGAGCGCCACACCACTCTGTCCTTGCAAACATTCTTCGCCTCTTCTACGTTCATGCATCTCCTCATACATACCCGCCGATTGTTACGACTCCTAACCTGACCACTTTCAAGTATTTGGCATACCTGAATTAATTACATTAATTGAAATTTAAAAATATAAAGTGACATATTTCATGGTATTGGCTGGGTTATTGACCAGTGGGACCATTCTCGAGAGATCGCAGTTAGGACAGAAATTGCGATAAAACGGTCATCTCATTAGTAATAAAAACTTCAACTCAAACCTTTCCAGGAGTATGGTCGTATATATATATATATGTACGACCAATACAAAACATGATTTATGACGTGATTTATATCAAAACATGTATAAAACATGATTTATGTCAAAATTGCCAATGTTGCGATAAACCATGTTTACTGGTGTAAGAGTTTTTTTTTTTATTCAAGAAAATATGTTGCGTACAGCATCGAGTATGATATAAATTATAAAAAGTAAAAAAAAATTCGCCTCCGTAGTGCAATGGTCAGCACGCTCGGCTACCGTTCTGGAGGTCCTGGGTTCGATTCCCAAGGGGGGTTAAATAAATATTAGTGATTTTTTCACTGTAATATTTATTCAATATTACCATGGACTGGTACCTGAAGCGGAGGGCTGATCACCTTTCCTTCATGTGTAAACGATCAAGATAACACTGCGTTAATATGACACAGTGCCCTATGCAACATTGGGGTGCGGATAAGGGCTTTATTAATATTATTATTAAAAAAATAGTTTTTTTTAAAACTTTCCTGGATAGGTTAATCTGCACATGAGTATTGTAAAATGTTATACAATTTCAGTACTTTGCAAGCCAACCGTGAACTCAAGCTAAGAAGATTGAAGCATTCCAAGCGGGAGAAGGCTCAAAATATCATGGGTCGAAACAAAGACGTCTTATGGTGGAGACTGACCGGAGCATCTCGTCGTAACATAACGTCTTAACATCGCTCGCGGCGAGCATCACCGAGCATCCGAAACTATGGATGGAGCGCTCGGCTCGCTGTACTGACTGCCTGAATGCTCGCATCGTAACGTGTTATGTTACGACGAAATGTGGAGGTCAGTCTCCACCTTTAAGATACACGGGAATGAAGAGAAGTTATAGACAATATAAAGAAAAGAAAGCTTAAGTATTTTGGCCTTTTAATGAAGGGAGAGAAATATCAAGTAATACATATTATATTGCAAGGCAAAGTTGAAGATAAACGCAGTATAAGAATAAGACGTATAACTTGAGAGGGTGGTTCCGCAGTAGCATTGAGCCGCTGTGAACAGCTCTGAGGAGCGGCTGCAGATAGAGTAAAAATTGCAATTATGATTACCAACCTTCAGCGTGGAGTGGCACAGTAAAAAGTAGACTGCTCGATAAAAAACATACTTTATATTATTTTTACGGCTAAGTGTAAGCAAAGACACGAACCAGGCGCTTGGCGAAGACGCTGACGGCCAGGGTGAAGGCGGACGCCACAAAGTACCGGCCCGGTTCAGCGATGATCCTGACTCCACACCCTACGGGGAAGTGCTCTTCCAGGGACATGTTCACAACCTCGGCAATCTGAAACCAAACGCCGATATTAGTTAAATGTTCAAGTAGGTGATCTCCCATGAGATAATAATATTAGTTAAATGTTCAAGTAGGTGATCTCCCATGAGATAATAATATTAGTTAAATGTTCAAGTAGGTGATCTCCCATGAGATAATAATATTAGTTAAATGTTGAAGTAGATGATCTCCCATGAGATGAAAGACCAAATAAAGTAGTCAACGGAGTCCTAGATCAGGAAGTAATAATAATAATAATAAAACCCTTATCCGCACCCCAATGGTGCATAGGGCACTGCGTCATATAAACACAGTGTTATCTTGATCGTTTACACATGAAGGAAAGGTGATCAGCCCTTCGCTTCAAGTACCAGTCCAGGGTAATATTGAATAAATATTACAGTGAAAAAATCACTCATATTTATTCTTACCCCCCCTGGGAATCGAACCCGGGTCCTCCAGAACGGTAGCCGAGCGTGCTGACCATTACACTACGGAGGCGGACATTAGATCAGGAAGAATAGAGCTTAATTGTACGGCTAGTGACTAACATCCGAACACAAGATGAAGCTAATAAAAAAAATTAACTCCCACTTAAATCCTTTGCCCAATTTGCCCGTACCACGTACGGACAAAAAAATGGGCCTTTGCGGATTTGGTCGTACCTAGCATGGGAAAAGAAATAGCTCAAACTGATTTTACCATATTATTTTATGAGCTCTAAATGCTGGACTGCAGTGGACTCTTGTCACACAATGTCGGTATTATTTCATACATTTTGAACATGTCTTAACTTGTCCGGGAGTATGGACGTAAATGGACGTCGGTGCGAATTTTCCTTAAAGGAGTATAGACGTTAATGAACGTCGAAGTCCATCTGTCAGTATGATGTAACTTGTATAGCAATGACATCTGTGAATATTTGTGTGTAATTTTGTCATAATTGAAAAATATTTCGAATAGGTGTTTTTAAAAAAAAAATATTTTAACATAATTTCTTCTCTCATCTCCATAAAACATTGATTTAATGAAAAAAAAATTAATAAAGTTTCATATAAAAAGAACCCACTCCCCAGAGAAAGTCGGACATCATTTTTTGTACTCCCGGAAAGGTTAATACATATCATATATTTGAAAAATGTAAAAAAAAAAAAACTGCCCTTTTCCAAGTACAATCTTCATTAAAACTCATTAGTTAAGAGTTTAAAAAAAAAGCGAGCTATATTTTTTGCAAACACAAAATGTGGCTGCCATGTTGGGAGGTTGCCAAGGTTCTAAGGTCTTGATTGGAAGTTGTCCCATCACATTCCCGGATCTAATACAGAAGCATCTAGGCTTCCTGACAGACCTTCTCAGTGTGATTCAAACTCGGTGAGAGGAATATAGCCTCACCTCCTGGATGCTGGTGCCCGAGTCTCCCGGGAAGCCGCCGCCGATGTCCAGCAGGTCCATGGAGTGGCCGAGCGAGGCACCCAGCGAGAAGAGCGCGGCCGCGTGCGCGATGGCGCGGCTGAACACCTCCGGCTCCTGGCACCCGGACCCCACGTGGAACGACACGCCCACCACCTGTGCAAAACAATACAAATAGTCCGCCATCACTTATGGAATTTTATATACCATACATCGCCCACTCCTTTCAACAACTTGACATACACTCCTCGCTTCCTTCACATCCATACATCGAGTCATACATGCCCTTCGATTACGCAGACTTTTGACACTACCAGATTTAAGGTTCTGATTGATCTGATCATGAATGCATCAATTTTTTGTATATGAATATTACATACCTTTTTATACATATATCTCTTTGTTGAGGTTTTAACTGTATGTACATTATTATCAAATCCCATCGCCAGCGGTCTGCAGGCGTAAAAAAATATGCATCCGAAATGTGTTAATATTGAGGGTATTTCAAATAGGACTAATACTTGAAGGAATTTGTATATTAAAAATGTCAAAACCAGTTGGAAAAATAGCACCAAAAATATGTTATCAAAAGTGGTTAAAAACAAAGTTTGACTTTTGTATATATTTAAAAGAGTTTAACCGCATCATACTTTTCAACGCGTCATGCTCGTGCGTTAAATGTGTTCCAATTTTGAAGTTTTCAATTACTTTTTCGACGACAAATTAGTACAAAATATTGTAGACATAATTGTAAATTAAATGTGGTCGCATTGTTATATTTTATTTGAAAAATGAATGAACTTTGAATAAAACATTTTTAAAAACCTGGTATTTTTTTAAACACTTTTTATTAACCGGATCCACGCGGCTCGCATAATCGTATGTGTTTTAACAAAACATGCCCCACACACGGCTGACATAAGCGTATGTGTTTTTACATTGCTCCAAGTTTCGAATCTCAGTTCAACTTGGAGGGATTTTTTCATGGTGAGGAACTTTGGATAAAATAATACGTCAATCCTTGGCCTTATGACATCTGTTGAAATATCTGACTAATAATTTGTAACATCACAAGGATAAATAAAAGAACAGATCACTGATTTTTCTTGCGGTCGGTAATTAGTCCGCGCCATAATCATGCCCTATATCTGTCTCACTCTCGACGCTACGCATCGCCAGTGGGTAAGAGTGACACACGGATGCGTGCTTTGATTTATTTATGTTACGATCTTATTTGTTTATATTACGATATATTTCAAGAATAATGTGACACAAGTGTATTATAGAGTGCCAAAAAGGCACAATTAATCCCATTGAACGTTTTTGTTTAGGAAAATAAATCGTTTCTTAACTAAATACATGATAAAAGTAATCATTTAAAAAACGGTGAAATACCGCCGCGCACTGGCGTCTCTTAGGTACAAAGTTAACGCGGTTAAAAGATTAAAAAAAAAAAAAAACCTAGCATTAAGTGGTTAAAAATGAGTGATTTGTACAGAAGCGGATACTCACGTTGAGTCCCAGGATGCGGGCTTGCTTGAGGAGGCGCGGCGCCTCCAGGATGGGATCGCAGCCGAACTTGAAGCCCAGAGGGCACTGCGCAATCTTGGCATCGCACCGGATGCGGACCACCAGCCTGGACAATACATTAAAACTATTGTTTAACTTAATTCCTGCGGAAATAGAAAATCAAATTGAAACTTGCGGCGCGTCCTTCTACAACAACATGTTACCTTTCAGACTTCAATGTTTAAAAATACATTTTATTTTTTGTCTCATCACAGATGAAGAAGAATATGGAAGTCTGGGTATTTACGGGGCTGACGACAGTCATAGGCTGGTTTAAGTAATCACTTTTTAAAATTATGGCGTTTCTCATGTGTGTGATTATAATCCAGGATTTGGACCTCACACACTAATAAGAGTTTCTGCTCAGTAAAAATCTTCTTTTCATCTCACCAATAGATGTCTATAGTGAAGTTCTAGTGATTCAAGAACAATGTTTCAAAATTGATTCATACACATAGAACTTCCAAGAATTTGAGTAGTGTGGTTGTCAATAATGTGTGGAATTGGTGAATGTTACACCAGTGTAAAGTGATCACTTAAATCAGCCTATGACGGTCGTCAGCCCCGTAAATGTCCAGACTTCCATATTCTTCTTCATCTTTGATGAGATGTCAAAAAATAAAATGAAAAATATTCCTATAATTGAAGATAATCCAGATTTGTGAACAAGTATTTGGACACACTCAAAATGTTGTAAATTTAAAAATACATTTTATACATTTTATATTTGACAGTTTGTAAATTGTAAGTAAAATAATAAAATTGAGTAGTTTGCCATATAAACACAAAATGGTATTGAATTTATTTTGCTCTTCAATCTGACATTGTTAAAAAAAAGGAATTTCCAAATAAAATCTTCATTAACCAGTTTCCAGTTTAGCACGAGCGTGAATCAGGCAAGGTGTTTGAATCGTATTCCGACGTATTTATTTGCCTGTGCCAAATATATTATTTTAGTCAATAAAAACAAATACCGTAGAACAGGGCTACTTGAACTTTGATGTGTTACTTGAGCCCAGTACAAAAAAAAAAGAATTCTGTATTTGGTCTACAATAATGAACGTATCGACATGATTCATTGTTTCCCTGACAGGTGACACTTATTGTCACAATACTTCCATCGGTACCACAATCTAATTTTTTTTTTGTACTGGGGTCAAGTAACACATCAAAGTTCAAGTAGCCCGGTCTACGGTACAAATTATGTATTTGTTTTTATTGACTAACCTCAGCAGTCTTTGGGCAGTCATGTTTAGATTTGTTGGTGACGATTTCTTGCACCGACGAATTTTCTCAAAAAATTTAAACTGAAAAGTAGTTTAAACTTTTCAGTCAAAGGATTAATATCATAAATACATCATTTATTCATGCTGAAAGATGAAAGATTTCGGAATGCCCATCAAATGTACTATATCCCGGCAAAAGAGGCATAGTTTTAACTTAATATTTACCCGCTACAGGGCAGAAAATGTTGTTTTTGCATTTTGAAGAAAAGGTATTGTTTAATTATTTTTTTAAATGAACTAAATATTTTTCAAATGGAGAAAAAACCTTCAGGTTTTACCTGAAAAGATATGTTGCACAGTAAAAAGTTCAATAAGTGGCTTGATATTTATTTTTAATATATTGTATTATATTTTTAAACTTTAAAAACGTTCTCTTGAAAAATCAAGTTTTTTGATATATGACGTTCTTGAAAGGAGTTAGCGATTTGTCCTACATTTATGGTTCATCATAGATACATTTGCCATACGGGCGTACAACAATGATAAGTGGGGGGCGGTAGCGTACCTGGCCTTAGGATAGTGCTGCTTGATCTTGAGCAGCTCAAACTCGCTGTCGAAGGTCATGGTCTGCACCCCGCTGGCGAGGGCGTGCCGCAGGTGCGACGCCGGCTTGGCCGGGTTGGCAAATATGATCCGGCTGCAAGCGTTCAACATATCAAATTAACCTTTATTCACTCACAAATTACATATTATTAATCAAGCGTCATTAGTGAACCGACAGTTATTTGTCAACACATTTTGGGAGGGTATTTTTTTTTCGTCCGCCTCTGTAGTGTAATGGTCAGCACGCTCGGCTACCGTTCTGGAGGTCCCGAGCTTGATTCCCAGGGGGGGGTCAAAGAATACAAGTGATTTTACACTCTAATATTTATTCAATATTACCTACCCCTGGACTGGTACCTGAAGCGGAGGACTGATCACCTTTCCTTTGCGTGTTTTGGGATCAAGATAACACTGCGTTTATATGCACCATCGGGGTACGGATAAGGGTATAGAAAAAAATAAAAAAATATATTACGCCTGCGGACCGCTGGCGACAGGATTTTATAATTATGGAGATATAGTTAAGACCTTAATAAAGAGAATGATACATAATATTCACAAAAAAACATTGGATAATTCCTCCTTTTCTCCCTTTGAAATGAGGCCGGCGCTGAAGGTAAAAATACCTTTCTCGTCCTTAAGCATCGATCGACCCAACAGGTAGAAATACCTTTCCAAATTAACTATTTTACCTTGTGAAAAAGATTGTTACAACTCATTATGAGGAAAGTTCATGGATAACTCACTCGGGGCTGACTCCAAGTCCCAGGACCTGGCTGATCTCGGCTTTGGAAGCGCAGTCAAAACCAGCGCCCAGAGAAGCCAACACTTCCAGAACAATCTGCATGTCGTTGCATTTCACAGCTAGAAAAAAAATCCATCATTCAAATATTAAAATGAAACACCTGTATAAGACCACTTTTGTGTTTATTAATATAAACTGACAAGTTTCCAAAACTATAACAGATTGTATAACACGTGTTGATGGGAACATCTGTAGTTCTTGAAACTAGTTGTGTAAACTATAATAAACTCAAAAAGTGGTTGTATTTTTATATTTAAATCATCGTGTTATTCCGTAAATTTAATGCCAAATTAAATAAATAATATAAACCATTAAGAATTCCAGTAGTGATCATGTCTTTAAGAACAGTGTCCGTCGATGGTTGCTTCTCGTTGGAAGGGACAAGGTAGAAAGTGAATCAATTAAAGTCCAGGTGTAATTATTTTGTTGTAAAACCTTTACACTGTAAATTGTCATTGTATCTATTGTATGTAATGTAAATAATCTAATAATTAAAAAAAAAAACAAATAATGATAAAAATAAAAAATTCTATTAACATGTAAGTATTTCGGCTCAACACAGGCCATGCCTAAAGAGCCGCAATACATATACATAGTAAAAAAATGTATGTATCTATGAAATAAATAAATAAATAAAATAAATAAAATATAATCAATTATTCATTAAAAAACGAGTCTTAAAATAGTTTCTCGAAAAACACCTAGAGGAAGACCAAAAAATTCACGGATGCTGCAGAGAGAAAATATGATTCGAAGACATGGCCTAGGTGACGTTGCATATAACAGAAGGCTCTACAACCTGAGGATGAGGAGGGCTGACCCCAACAGTCTACAAAGATGATAAATCGGGATAGAGCCAGGAAGAAGAAGACAGAGGGTGCATTGCAAGTAATATATTCCATAGTTTGGCAGTTTGGATAGCGCAGAAATTGCTGAAGAATGATGTGCAGTGTCTGAGAAGAGAAATGTGAAAGATTGTTAGAATTAAGTTTTGTACTGACATTTCTAGGTGGAACTGCATTTTATATAATAAAGTAACAACCAGTCTGATGATGTCCGTTGAGACAAAACCCGGTCGTTGGTCAAATAAAGTTTATGTGGAAAAAACTATAATGTTGTTTCATTAATTGATTCGGCAGTCACTTTGTGGTAAAATCCATCCATTTTTAATTAATATTTTACTTAGTAAACACCACTTTTTCTTAAAATTTACTGTGACACGTGTTTCGATGCATTCCGCATCATTTTCAAACACCGTATACCTTATATTAATACACAAACACCGTATATCAAAACGGTAAATTAAAATCTACTGTGACACGTGTTTCGATGCATTCCGCATCATTGTCGAACACCGTATACCGTATATTAATACACAAACACCGTATATTAAAACGGTGTTTGAAAATGATGCGGAATGCATCGAAACACGTGTCACAGTAGATTTTAAGAAAAAGTAGTATTTACTAAGTAAAACATTAATTAAAAATATATAGTTGTTATTTTATTATATGACGAGAGTTCATTTTGAATAAAAAGATAAGCATGGAAGAACGGTGTATGAAGGGCTCACCGTAGTGGGGCTCGACACGCGGCATCTTCTGCTTCCAGTTCCTGAACTTGTCCACAATGTCCCCGATGTCCAGGATGTAGAAGGCCTCCTCCTGCTGCTTCTCGGCCGCCTTCTCCCTCAGCGCCCCCCAGGAGCTCCAGCCCTCTCCGACAACGCGCACGCGCTCCTCTAGCCTGACCATCTTCCCGGCAGTCGTCGACGGGATCACCAGAGCAACAGGAAAGCGGCGAGCACTGGCAGACACTCGACGGCGAAATCTCCCAAGTCCTCGGTCGTCAAGTACAGGTAAACGAGGAATGTTACAAAGAAAAGCGATACTAGGCGAGACTTGCGACGGAATGCTACAAACAGCGATCTAAGAGGATGAATTCAAGCACGTCAAATTACCGCGAATGGATATCAAATATTATTTTTAATCAGTGTGGAATGAACTGAAAGGTTTTTTTATCGAGTATTTTTTTTCTCTCACAAAACTATATTTAAATTATATAGGTCCAAAAGTTTTTTCTTCTTCTTACGATTATTATTACAGCGATCAACGTGTCAAATAAATAGTAAACGGTTAACAGGTGTAACTTGTGCAACCAACGGGCGAACCCTTAGCAACACTTGTCCACAGAGGTAAACTGAAAAAATAAAAGAAAACAAACGGTTATTACCTGTTTTAAAAATAAATAAATCATCAAGCAAAGCATGTGATTATTCTACAAAAATGTTTAAAAACATTTATAAATGTAACACCCCTTATCATTCATTGTTTACATTGTCTATTGGATTTATTTTTTGACATTTTGTGTACTATATATAAGGGACCCAAACAGAGTCTATTTTGTTTGCTAAAAGGGATCCCCAAGCAATATCTATTGTTGACATTTTGTGTACTATAAGTGATCCTCCAAATAGAGTCTATTTTTGGCATTTTGTTTACTATAAGGGATCCCCAAATAAAGTCTATTGTTGAGATTTTGTTTACTATAAGGGATCTCCAAATAATGTCTATTGGTGACATTTTGTTTACAATCAGGGATCCCCAAGTAATGTCTATTGTTGACATTTTGTGTATTATTAGGGATCCTCCAAATAAAGTCTATTGTTGAGATTTTGTTTACTATAAGGGATCTTCAAGTAATGTCTATTGGTGACATTTTGTTTACAATCAGGGATCCCCAAGTAATGTCTATTGTTGACATTTTGTGTATTATAAGGGATCGTCCAAATAAAGTCTATTGTTGAGATTTTGTTTACTATAAGGGATCTCCAAGTAATGTCTATTGGTGACATTTTGTTTACAATCAGGGATCCCCAAGTAATGTCTATTGTTGACATTTTGTGTATTATAAGGGATCGTCCAAATAAAGTCTATTGTTGAGATTTTGTTTACTATAAGGGATCTCCAAGTAATGTCTATTGGTGACATTTTGTTTACAATCAGGGATCCCCAAGTAATGTCTATTGTTGACATTTTGTGTATTATTTTTCCCCCTCTTGATCCCCACCTTGTCGCGGTGAGGGGGCTTGCGTGCCTCAGTGATTCACCAGGCTATGGCGGTAGTCTAACTACCAGAAGGGTCTCCCATGCCAAGCAGGTTGGTGAAGAGAGACCAGACAAAGCGGGAAACAAGGTTGAGCCGACCTGTTGAGGGGTCCTCGGACCTCAGGCCTCGGGAGCGCTGGGCCAATCACTCTGCCTCCCTAAACCCTTTGATTACGATAAGTCCACGAAATGCCTCGGACACCGGCTTCTCTGGCACCCCCCGACCCGGCTGTGGTATTAGGACTGCGCTCACTAAACGGCTCCTATCCAACAATTCATCTTTCCGCATTGGAACGTACAATGTGCGGACAATGCAGGTCCACGGAAAAGATATTCACGCGACTCGTATCATGGATGACTACAAGTTAGATATCCTAGGACTGAGCGAGTCGCGATGGAAAGGATCTGGAAAGAGGTTGTTGGATAGTCACATGTGTCTGCACTCCGGCCAAGAACGATATCACCGTCAAGGGGTGGCAATTCTCCTTTCAGAAAGAGCAGCAAAGTGCTTGCTTAGTTGGGAACCAATTTCTGAAAGGCTTATACGCGTCACCCTCCAAACGGCCGATAGTTCTGTCACTGTCCTACAGTGCTACGCCCCTACCGAAATTGCAGATGCCCAAACAAAAGATGCCTTCTACGACTCTCTCCATGCGGTCATCGCCTCTCTCCCAAGAAGAACCCGCGTGGTAGTATTGGGAGATTTTAACGCGAGAGTCGGAACAGACCCATCACTTGCCCCAACGGTGATGGGAAGGCACGGCTATGGGCAAGCCAATGGCAATGGAGAAAGACTGGTCGAGTTCGCTAGTATTAACGACCTTGTCATTGGTGGTACGCTATTTCCCCATAGGTCCATCCATAAGTACACCTGGACCTCCCCTGACGGACGAACAAGAGCGCAGATAGATCACATCCTCTATGGACGTGCTAACCGGCGAGAGCTCCTCGATGTCAGGTCCTACAGAGGGGCCGACATTCATAGTGATCACGAGTTACTCGTCGGAAGAATCTGTCTGCAGCTCAAACGTCTGCCGAGATGTCCTCGGCGGAAGAGAATCAACTTAGACAAGTTGAAGAGTGCCGAAATAAGATTGAGATTCGAGGAAACGGTCGGACAACGTGTCCAGCAAGACACCGATCCTCAGCCCATTAATGTTGACTCGATTGAGGCACAGTGGGCCAGTCTCAAATCGGCTCTCAACTCTTCCGCCAATGAGGTTCTTGGCCCCAGGATAGGAGAAAGACCCCATTGGATGTCAGATGAGACCTGGGGAAAGATGGCTGAGCGCGCTCACTTAAAAGCACTGAGGGACAGTGAAAGTGACCCCTACCAACTGGACACCCTCAGAGATGACTACAGGCGCCAAGATCGTATAGTCAAACGATCATGCAGACTCGATAAGCGCCGTCATCTCGATTCTCTTATTGTAACGGCGGAACATGCCGCCCAAGGAAATGACACGCGGAAATTATTCCAAATAACAAGGAAGATCTGCGGAAAGAATTCGGTAACCCCTGGAGCTGTGAAAAACACAAATGGAGTTACCGAATCTGACGCGGATCGTATAAAGGAAATATGGCGTGATCATTTCCACAGGGTCTTGAATCGCCCTCCTCCTCCAATCATCCTCGATATTCCCACGGAGGCTGCGTCAAGCATTCCGCGGGCGGTCGCCATACCTGATGGTCCACCGACACAGGCAGAAATTATAGCTGCCGTGTCGAAATTGAAAAATGGGACTGCCCCTGGTGTTGATGGTATCCACCCGGAATTCTTGAAATGCAGCGTTACTGGCATTATTGGCCCTTTACACCAATTAATGTCCAGTGTGTGGGAAGAAGAGCGATGCCCTAGAGACTGGGTAAATGGGGAGATTACCGTGTTACATAAGAAGGGTGATCCACTCAACTGTGACAACTACCGCGGCATTACGCTACTCAGCGTACCTGGGAAGGTGCTTGCCCACGTAATCTTGCAGAGAATCCGAGCCCCCATTATGCAGGTGCTCAGAGAAAACCAGGCAGGGTTTCTGCCTGGCAGGTCCTGTGCGGATCAAATCCATAATATTCGCCACATTCTACAGCAGAGCCAGGAATTTAACAGTTCTCTGGCGATGTGTTTTGTAGACTATGAGAAAGCGTTTGATAGTCCGCACAGGCCCACACTCTGGAAAGTACTGGAAGCTTATGGGGTGCCTGCGAAATTAGTGGAGCTAATTAAGTCCCTTCACCTCAATAGTGAATGCCGAATGAGAGTTGACGATGTTGTCACGGATTGGTTTGGGGTCTCTACCGGAGTCAGACAAGGCTGCGTCCTTGCACCGTTTCTCTTCATCATCCTCATGGATTTCATTCTTCGAAAGTCATTACCATCTGACCGAGGTATATCCATCTCCCCCTCCCGGAAACTCTGCGACCTAGAGTACGCAGATGATGCTGTTTTAATTGATGACTCCGTCGAGGGTCTTCAATTGATCGTCGACAGGGTAAATAGGTACTCTACGCACATGGGGCTTACAATAAATGTTGCAAAAACCCATGTGTTGTGCAACAGCTCATGCCTAGATGCCCAACAACCCTTGACGTTGAGTAACCAGCGCATCGAAAGGGTCGAGAGTTTCAAGTACTTGGGAGTGTACGCGACTGAAAATGGCAGCCTTCAAAAGGAACTGGGAGTGCGATTAGGACTCGCTGGGTCCGCATTCAACAGTATGAAGGCTGTCTGGAGATCGGATTTATACTCGGTGAAAACCAAATGCCGCCTATACAATGCCTGCATTGCTCCTGTTCTCTTATACGGCTGTGAAACATGGCACCTTACAAGGGCCCAAAGCAGCCGTGTACTAAGCTTTGAGAACAGGTGTTTGCGGAGAATCTTAGGCGTGCGGTGGTTTGACTTTGTGAGGAATGAAGAGATAAGGCGTAGGACGCAGCAAATCTTGGTCACAACTGTCGTCAAAAAAAGGCGATTCAGTTGGCTTGGCCACGTACTCCGCATGCCTCCTGAGAGCCTTAATCAAGCTTGCCTCTTTTACAAGGCATCAGGTTCGCGCCGCCCAGGACGACCATTGCTGACAATTCGTCGGCAGTTCTCGTCAGAACTTCGCGACGCGGATCTGACTTGGGAGGATGCAAGGGAGCTGGCAGCTGACAGAAAAGCCTGGAGACAGTTTGTGGACTCCATATGCTCCACCTAGGGAGCGGATATGGTTATTAAAAATTAAAATAAGGGATCCTCCAAATAAAGTCTATTGTTGAGATTTTGTTTACTATAAGGGATCTTCAAGTAATGTCTATTGGTGACATTTTGTGTACTATAAGGTATAAAATTTGTCATTAAAGTGGTATATTCAAGTGTTTAATTTAATAAAATAAGGGATCTCCAAGTAATCTCTATTGTTGACATTTTGTGTACTAAAAGGGATCCCCAGGTAATGTCTATTGTTGACTTTTTGTTTACAATAAGGGATTCCAAGTAATGTCTATTGTTGACATTTTGTTTATTATAAGGGATCCCCAAGTAATGTCTATTGTTGACATTTTGCGTACTATTAGCGACCCAGATAGAGCCTATTGTTGACATTTTGTGTACTATTAGCGAACCAGATAGAGCCTATTGTTGACATTTTGTTTACTATTAGGGATCCCCAGGTAATGTGTATTGTTGACATTTTGTGCACTATAACCGACTCAAGTAGAGCCTATTGATGACATTTTGTGTACTATAACTGACCCAAGTAGAGCCTATTGTTGACATTTTATGTACTAAAGGGACACAGATGGGGATATTGCAGTGAAGGGGGGCACACTCACGAGGCAGCCTGTCCGCAAGTGGCTGGCGGGGGGCGGGCGGGGGAGTGGCGGGACTCAGCGCAGCCAGGGCGGGTCTACGTTCAGAGATCGCCGCCAGCAGCCGCCGCGTAGCGGGGCCCGCAGACCAAGCGAGCCGAGCTCACTCGATAAGCCTCCCTGGAAACAAAATAAACAACACGTTAGTAATCAGATTCAGCGCACTAACTAGAGACCTGAACATTTGCATTGTCGGGGAAAAGTGCTGTTGAGTATTTTTTTTTTTTTAAACTGTTAAAAATTTTGTAACTGGAATGTAACAAAGATTTGGACACACTCAAAGTATTGTGAATGTAAATTTAGCGTTTTGATTCAACATTCCTGACATTCAGTCAATAAAAATATTTTGAAACTCTATTACAATGAAAGAGTGACATTTGTAATAAAACTAAGCAAAATCATGTCGGTTTAAATATTTGTTTTTTTAATAAAATATAAAATTTATTTCTCACTTGTTGAAAATTTCGCATTTTTTACACGAAACTGACGAAACTCTTTTTATTTTTATTTTATTACCTAACGTCCACGTGACTCTGAAATCTAGCTACGGCTTATGCACCACCGTTTATCATGTCCCTACTCAGGTTTCAACTTTATAAGTTTCATAGCCTATGCCTACTCGTGAGTGGAATAAGTCTTTATGTTTAAAGTTACTATAATTTCATGTAATTCATGAGTGAAAATTCTAGGCAAAAACACTCGACTGACAAAACTCACGTAAAAAGAGAGGGTAATATATTTTTAAATTAACATATTCCTGCCGATTAGAATTTCTGAATTTCGCGTTTGCCAGCAAACTAAAGAAAAGGTGGTAGGGTAGGTACCTAACCGAAATTACGCGTCGCATACCTACCCGTCGACATCAGTCAACCTAACCGTCGACGTCGGTTATGGCGAAGCATCCAAGATAACACGGGACTGCGTCCTCAAATAAAGGCTAATACCATTTAAAGCGGAAGGATATCGCAGACTTTCGTAAGATTCACATCAATTAAGATCGCACCAAATTCGGCAAAATTAAAAAACAAACAAAACCGGGGTTAGAAGTTTTTTTTTTCAAATTGACAAATAAATTAATGAAGAAGAAAAAATACTAGAAAATGGGTATTAAATTTTTTTTTATTTTGTAATAAAAAAAGGATTATTTTGTCTCCATATTTTAATGGAGAAAAAAAACAATTCGTGTCGTCATCACGTGCGACGTTATTAAACGTCTTAACCGCAAGAGTCATCAGCGCAAAAATTGCATTCTTTATATTAAAGTCCACGTATTATGCCGTTTTCGCTCATTTTCGCGTATTTCGAAAATTTACGCACCGATTCTAACGGCAGTGATACCAGCACTACAAAACGACGCATATGCATGACACATAAAGTCGCCAGTTTGATAGGAAAAAAATATTGAAATGGAAAGAGAGAATCTCTAAAATTCTTTTAAATGTTGAGTATGATTTATTATCCATCCCATAACCTATTGTAGCTGTCAAAATAAAGGTATTTAATGAATTAAGGTTACTTTTTGCGCGGCAACTTCGATTTCAATTCTGTTTATTTTTACTATTGTTCTGACTGTTTTTTATATATATTTTTTTATTATTATTATTACTGTATTCCACGCTTGCTTTTGTTTTTTTTTTAAGTATCGTATTAACCTTGTTTAAAAAAATGTAGGTACCTTGGTTAACCTTGACCCTAAAATGAGTAATGGAAATTACTCATCGGGAATATTATATATCGCTCACTCCTTTCAACAACTTCATGTATCAAAAATCGTCAATTTTCAGTTGTGCATGTTTTCGGAATGCCCAGAAAATGTACTATATCTCAGCAAAAGCGGCATATTTTTAACTTCACATTTACCCGCTACAGGGAAAAGGGGTTTATATTTTGAAGAAAAGGTATTGTTTAATTATTTTTTTTATATACTAAATATTTTTCAAATGGAGGAAAAACAATCAGGTTTTACCTAAAAAGAACTGATGCACAGTAAAAAGTTTGATATTTATTTTATTAAAAGGCTTGATATTTATTTTTAATACATTTCATTATATTTTTAAACTTTAAAAACGATCTCCTGATTTTTTTATATATATGACGTTGTTGAAAGGAGTGAGCGATATGTTACTCTTATGTACGTAATATGTTTGTAAAAAAAAGTATTACTAACAAAACTTACATTATTTTTCATAATTTTATTTAACCATTAAAAATATATATTGCTATGATCTGGAGTTAAACTGGCTAGCTGTAAAAGACAAAACTAAACTGGCGACTTAATTTTTAAGACGCATTATCGAGTTCAGAATCTATATAAGGTAGGGCCGCACGCTGGACGCTAAAATCAATAAAACGACTTGAAATTCGTGGCGCGAAAGCTTATCTCATATTTTTTTACACGTTCTATCCTGGCTATGAATCATTTTCGAAATTATTATTTTTTAATACAATAAGTCGGTGTTGCAAGTGAAATAAATGATTTACAACATTTTGAGTGTGTCCAAATACTTGTTCACAAAATCTGGATTATCTCCGATTACAAGAGTTATTTCATATTATTTTTTGACATCTCATCAAAGATGAAGAAGAATATAGAAGTCTGGACTTCCATCTTCATCTTTGATTAGATGTCAAAAAAACAAATTGAAATAAATTATTACTAGGATAGTAATAATTAATTTCACTCGCAAGCTAAAAGTTTATTTTTAAATAATAACCTTGAAAATAATTCATTGTCAAGAAAGAAAAGTTATCGAAAACATTGTAAGGTATTTGACGCGGGAAAAATCGGAAAGATTCAACTCTAAACCGCCTGACAACACCCAACTTTCAGCCATTTTGTTAGCCGACTACGCATTTTGTTCAGTGCTTTCTATATTTTCAATATGCGTATTTTTCGAAAGAAGGGTAAACGGATTATTAATAGTAATAATAATAATAAAACCCTTATCCGCACTCCAATGGTGCATAGGGCACTGCGTCATATAAACGCAGTGTTATCTTGATCGTTTACACATGAAGGAAAGGTGATCAGCCCTCCGCTTCAGGTACCAGTCCAGGGTAATATTGAATAATATGACAGTGAAAAAATCACTTATATTTATTTTACCCCCCTTGGGAATCGAACCAGGGACCTCCAGAACGGTAGCCGAGCGTACTGACCATTACACTACGGAGGCGGACATATAAGGCAATACATAATATACATAATAAGGCAAAGAAATTTTTCGAAGGCCATTAGTAAAAAAAAACAGGTTCCACTCATATCCAGGTCTTTTATATTCAGGTTCGACTGTGGTTGACTATTTATTTAACTAAATATTTTCTCGACAAAAACCATTCGACAATGCTTGTGATAAACGGTGGCTCTGAGGTCACAGATTCTGGAACTTGTTACATAATTGTGTATATATACATATAGCAATTAGCAACGTCAGTAAATTAAAAATCAATTTACATAATATCCCATTACATAACATTAGCAATTGATATCAGTCAGAATGCCAATGACACGACATGACACTTCTTGTGATAAATCTTTTTTTTCTTCTACAAACTGCTTCTACTATCTTTCGAAAACATACATCCATGTCAGTGAGAGCCCTCAGTGGCGATGGTTAAATCTACTTATAATTCAGGTTTATATATATATATATATATATATATATATATGTATATATATATGTATATATATATATATGTATATATATATATGTATATGTATATATATATATATATATATATATATATATATATATATATATATATATATATATATATATATATATATATATGTATATATGTATATATATGTATATATATATATATATATATATATATATATATATATATATATATATATATATATATATATATATATATATATATATATATATATATATATATATATATATATATATATATATATATATATATATATATATATATATATATATATATATATATTCGGAAGCGTCTTCGGGATGGTTAGTTAGCTAACGTTAGAGTAGATTTACCCAAAACGATCTTTACCTTACTGGCGTTTGTTTACAATGTTTTGCCGGGAAAAGAAGTGCAAAGCTTTTTTAAAAAAATAGCCATTGAGACCAAGTTCTGAATTCAAATTCAATTGTTTTTCCACGTTTTCTAAGAGTGTAAAAATTGGGATAGATCTTGTTCACACTGCACTTGGGATTGCTGGCAACATTTATTTGGCAAAGGCATTTCGAACTTGAAACGTGTCATTCGAATTTGGAATGTGCGAATAAAGGTCAGCATTCATTAGCCGACCTAATCTCGCCGCGAACCAACGTGACTGCGATTGACGTCCTACTAGCTCCCCCGGTCACGTGTATTTGACAAGTTGTCAACTCGTAATGAACTTCGTCGCGTATGTATAATGTTATTTACAGAGACAATACATATTATCAGATTAGTTGGTGTGCCGCGGAAAAAAGTCTAGATTTGTGAAAATAACACAATTGCTCCAAATTTTGATTGCCTGTGCTCAGTTAAGTTGGCTTACATTTAGCATTAAACATAATATGTTAAATATGTTACCATAATATGGTAAATATGCACCTATGAAATTTCTTAATTTGGTAGGTGTACCTTGAATAGAGTAAGTTTACGGATCACTGATGTAGAGTACAAGATACTTTATCACTATTCTACCCATGATTGACACTATTCATATACTCCTACATATATCATCAATTTCACGACGCTGCACATGTGAGTTCACAAGAGCCATCTATGTTGGATTGAGAGCTTTTATGCAGAGACCCTTTTTGGATGTATGCAAGATCCGAACCCCGGATTAATTTTACATACTAGAAAACGCCTAAAAACATTACTTTTAAAATTTTATGCAGCTTATAAGTTATTTTTACAACATTTTGAGTGTGTCCAAATATTTGTACACAAATCTAGGATTCCTCCACTTAGCAGTTATTTTAGGAGCTTCTCTGACGGCCATGGCAGCGCCCGCTGTTGAAAGTAACAGCAATAGTAGACATTGCTCGTGGCGGACAGCGTGCTGCTTGACGCCCGCTGTCTCACTCAGCAAGTTTTCGATTGCATTGTTGTTTCACATATTATTAAAATTTCATTTTGTCTAACCGGACTGAGCGGCAGCAACGCGTGGCCGTGTACGGCTAATAAATAAATAAAATAGTTTTAAAGTTGTATCGATTCGCCCGGTGGTGAGTCGTTATGAGACGGGCCCGGGCAGTATGGAGCTTCAAGAATATCGGAGGCAAATATTGATACTGGGATAAGACGAGAAATAATACAAACATTATTTCTTTATTTAGTACAAGTGTTTGCATTTTCAGTGCGGGAATGTTTTTCTTTGATCAATGTTGTCATACAAGGCGTTCGCAACAGTACCAAAATATTTCACACTTGTTGCCATGTAAATGTGTACATATGTATATATTTAATTTTTTTAAGCCCTCATCCGCACCCGATGGTGCATAGGGCACTGCATCATATAAGCGCAGTGTTATCTAGATCGATAACACATGAAGGAAAGCCGATCAGCCCTCCGCTTCAGGGACCAGCCCAGGGTTATATTGAATAAATATTAAAGTGAAAAAATTGCTTTAATTTATTTGACCGCCCCCCTGGGAGTCGAACTCTTATATTTGATATTTATATTTTTAATTATCTTAACAGTAGAATACCCAAATATTTTACCATTAAGGTAATGTTAAATAAATGAAAATAAATCATAATCGTGTAACTAGAAATGACGATAGAATAAGACTGCCATTAAAAAAATTAAAAATGTATGAAGAATAAAAAAAGTCGGAATGAATTCAAAAAGAAATGTTATGTTTATTGTAAGAAGTAATGTATGTAAATACATATCGCTCACTCCTTTCAACAATGTCATATATCAAAAAACTTGATTTTTCAGGAGATCGTTTTTAAAGTTTAAAAATATAATAAAATGTATTAAAAATAAATATCAAGCCACTTATTGAACTTTTTTCTGGGCAACAGATCTTTTTAGGTAAAACCTCAATGTTTTTTCTCCGCTTGAAAAATATTAAGTGTATAAAAAAAATTAAACGATACCTTTTCTTCAAAATGCAAAAACAACACTTTCTGCCCTGTAGCGGGTGGATATTAAGTTAAAAATATGCCGCTTTTCTTGAAAGTTGACGATTTTTGATATATGACGTTGTGAAAGGAGTGAGCGATATGTTGAGTGTAAACATGAGTTTGTATACAAAATGTTATATAACTTGAAAAATAAGAAGGTAATTTTATTGCGTAATAAAAAAATCTAAATGGTATAAAAATCAAATGGCACATATAGAGCAAAAATATATCGAAGACCACGTTTTTCCAACTTGCTGAATCCTGTCAGAATTCGATATCCACCACCGCACACATGTTTAGATTCTCACCTGTAGTGAAATTCTCAAGGCTTGTATGTCCCACATGCAATAAAACTGTACCCTCGTGACGGCACCGTTTTCGCTGTTGAAAAACCAAAATACCGGTGACTATTCAATTTGTACAAAAATACAACAAAAAAACCGATCGGCTTTTCGGAGCGGCGCGAACTAGATGTGCGAGTATCGGGACAGCACTTGCGAGTACAGGGTCAGGACTTGCGAGTATCGAGACGGCACTTGCGAGTACAGGGTCAGGACTTGCGAGATTTGAAAGTTCAGCTTCGAGACGCGGCGAGACTGAGCGAGGTTGCGAGAGGAACGGCGTACGGAGGAGCGCGCGAAGTTCGACTGGCCGCAGGAGTCGCACGGCGAGAGTATATATGTGCACGGGCCGTTATCTGCGGACCGACGGCCCCCACCACCCGCCGCTATCGCATCTGCGTTATCGCGGTCCGCCTCCTTATCGGCAGGGTCAGGCAATCGCATGGGACCCAACTATCTGTGGCGGGTTCAAGACATTTGTGATATTTGGTGCGTCTCGGCCAGTGGCGCAGCGGCGTAGTATTATTTACAACATTTTGAGTGTGTCCAAATACAAATAATACCAAATACAGAGTTTCTGCTCAATATAAAGGTTCTTTTCATCTCACCAATAGATGTCTCTAGTGAAGCTCTAGTGATTCAAGAATAATGTTTCAAAATTGGTTCATATATATAGAACTTCCGAGAATTTGAGTAGTGTGGTTGTCAATAATGGGTAGAATTGGTGAATGTTACACGTGTGTAAAGTGATCACTTAAACCAGCCTATGACGGTCGTCAGCCCCGTAAATGCCCAGACTTCCATATTCTTCTTCATCTTTGATGAGATGTCAAAAAATAATATGAAATTAACTCCTGTAATTGGAGATAATCCAGATTTTGTGAACAAGTATTTGGACACACTCAAAATGTTGTAAATAAATTATCTGGTCAAATTATAAGCTTAAATAATAAAAATGAAAATGGTACTTTCTGGCGTTTCTCGTGTGTGTGATTGATATCCAGGATTTGGACCTCACATACTAATACAAGAGTTTCTGCTTAGTAAAAAGCTTCTTTACATCTCACCAATAGATGTCTCTAGTGAAGTTCTAGTGATTCAAGAACAAGGTTTCAAAATTGGTTCATATATATAGAACTTCCAAGAATTTGAGTGGTGTGGTTGTCAATAATGGGTAGAATTGGTGAATGTTACACGTGTGTAAAGTGATCACTTGAACCAGCCTATGACAGTCGTCAGCCCCGTAAATGCCCAGACTTCTATATTCTTCTTCATCTTTGATGAGATGTCAAAAAATTATATTATAACGTCACTCCCGTGGCGTCATAATATATAGTTCTCTTCCTCTTTCCCTCTACGTTATGTCTTCCTTCTCTCCCACGTTACGAAATGCGCCTAATAAACGTGACGCGTCCTAGAAATTTTACCCTCAATTCTCGTCCAATTATCGAAAAGGCCTGAGAAGTTTAAATTTAAAAAGCTGGTATGCGTGACGTTCGAGTAACTAATTGATTAAGTACCAATAATTAATTGATTTTACTAATGTAACGCGTGTATTTAAGATTTGTTTCTAATAAACAAGATAGCCATCGCAAGTGCTGTGACGATTAAGGCGCAATCAGTATACCATTAGCACCGTGTGAATGCCATTCCAATAACTCACCAGTTCAGATAGACAAGCGATAATTAGCGTATAAATGTAATAAGTGCACATAAACCAGAGCTTCCCAAACTGGGCGATATCACCCCCTTGCGGGTGATGAAGCAAAAGCTAAATAAAAATTAAGCAGATACCGTTTTATTCACATGTATGCAAGATCCTAATCGAATTATTTTACATACCGGGAGGACAAGCCTAAAATACGATTTTCAATTTTTATGCAGCTTATAATTTCACTCCAACATTTTGAGTATGTCCAAATACTTGATTATCTCCAATTCGGAGTTATTTTTTACATTCTTTTTTGACATCTCGACACAGGTGAAAAAGAATATGGTAGTCTGGGCAAATGCCCATTAAATAAATTATAAATTATAGGGCTTACGATCGTCATATGCTGGTTTTAACCCAGTGTATAATTTGACTAGTTATTTTATTCGAAACATTTTGGGTGCGACAAGGATTTGGAAATGGACACGCAAAATATTGTGTATTCTGCCCATTAAATAAATTATAAATTATAGGGCTTACGATCGTCATATGCTGGTTTTAACCCAGTGTATAATTTGACTAGTTATTTTATTCGAAACATTTTGGGTGCGACAAGGATTTGGAAATGGACACGCAAAATATTGTGTATTCTGCTTTACCCAATTATTAATTAAAGAGTAGAAATTTAATTAGAATTTTTTATGTAAGTTGAAGATGTTATAGATATATTTTTATTTATAAGCATATTTATACATATTTTTTCGTTTAATTTTTTTAAGTAACATCGCCTGAAAATTATTTTATTTCTAAACCTCCAATGTGTGACATTATATAAATACACAATTAACACGATATGTTGGTGAATATAAAAAAAATACACATAGATACTCTTAATATTTACTATTTTTGTAAACGGAGATATAGTTTTTCAAAAGTTGGCGATGAAAAATATCGACGTTGAAAAATGGGCGTCTAGTCAAAAAAAGTTTGAGATTCTATGACTTGAACCATAGGCATGATGATGAACCAGTCTGACAATAATAGTATTGTATCAATATAAGTATGCACAAATTGTTTCGCAATGAACAAATTAGTAAATTTAGTTCATAATTACATTAGATCGGCATTATCAATTTTAGATTCATATCTACTCGTACATATACTTGAAAACCTCATCTTAGTAAACAAATAACTTCGGAAACGTAAAAGGATGAGACTATTTTACGATCCCTAAGGATTGCCACTCCAGTCAATAAAAAAAAAACATTTTCTCCTTCCTGGCTCCATCTCAACTTATTGTCTTCGTAGACTGTTAGTCAGCTCTCTGTTAGTTAGTTAGTTTTTGCATTTTGAAGAAAATGTAGTTTTTTTTATTTACTAAATATTTTACAAATAGAGAAATAAACATTCAGGTTTTACCTAAAAAGATCTGTTGCACAGTAAAAAGTTCAGTAAGTGGCTTGATATTTATTTTTAACACTTTTTACTATATTTTTAAACTTTAACAACGATCTCCTTAAAAATCTTTTTTTTTTATATATGACGTTGAAAGGAGTGAGCGGTGTATGTATGTATTTTTTTTTTAAATATTTTTAAATCAGTTGAAAATTTACGGACAGGCGCCATGGCGTAGTTGGGTAGACGCTAGACTGCGAAACTTCTTGAAATGAGTGAGCCATGTGTCAAATGGCAGTATGCAGGATTCGCACACCTTTGTGGATACGCAGTACAGAAATCCCGATAAGAGGATAGAGATGAAGAAGTGAGTAACGTTATCATTTCCAACGAAACTGCTCGGTAAACACTTATTGTGTACCCGGGCAGGTAGGTACCTTGTAATTACCGCTCGGGAATTCCTGATTCCGACTCTTATCGCTTCCGACTACACAATAACACTACAACTCTACAATACGTAATTACGATAAGTTACAAAACAGTCGTGCCGAGTGGAAAGCGAACGATATCGAACGAGCAATGATCCAAATTATGATACACGCCATAAGACAGCAAATAGTACAAAATCCGATGCGAGCGTCGAATGTCTCGAATGATCTGGGCGTTAGGTTTGTGAGCACCCTGAAATTTCACGATCACATAGAGGCGGTGAGTGATAATAATATAATAAAACCCTTATCCGCACCCAAATGGTGCATAGGGCACTGCGTCATATATCGCAGTGTTATCTCGATCGTTTTTACACATGAAGGAAAGGTGATCAGCCCTCCGCTTCAGGTACCAGTCCGGGGTAATATTGAATAAATATTACAGTGGAAAATCACTTATATTTATTTGAACCCCCCTGGGAATCGAACCCGGGACCTGGAGAACGGTAGCCGAGCGTGCTGACCATTACACTACGGAGGCAGACAAAAGTGAGTGATAATGCATTGAAAATGTTAGGATTTGTTCTGCGTACTGCCAGGGTTTTCTAAAATACCCGCGTGCTGAGAACTCTTCATAACTCCTTGGTGCGAGGTAGACTCGAGAGTGGCTCGATGATTTGGGGACCACATGAGCTTAAGTACTCTCTTATGGCAGAGAAAGTCCGAAATAAGTTTCTGAGGTATTTCTACATGAGAGAGTACGGCTATTATCCTCGGCTCTACTCCATGTTTCACTTCCATACATTAGAGTTGGAACCAGGACTCCGTTGTGCACATATTAAACAAACAATGGTGATATTGTCATATCGGTAAGGGTCAGAGTCGTGGCGTGTTGGTAAGAACTAAGAACCAAGGCCTATGAGTGGCGTAGTTGGCGCGTGGTATACCATATTGTAGTGGACGCTTCTTCTCTGTCTTAGTCCTCGTTACTGAGGATGTCGAAGCAATGAGTCTACTCCAGTTATCCTCCAGTTGACTGCGAATAATACTTGCCTGTTGACTGTGAATAATACTTCGTCAACACAAGGAATAGCCTTCCTTAGAATTGTCTCGAAACAAGGAAATTATCGCAAAATAAAGCGTATTTGATAAGGAGAACAAATAAACATTTTGGGCCGTGTTTACCCGGCGCAGATTGATAAGCTTCAATATCAATAAAATAATTTTTACGTGAAGCGTTTTCGTGCGTACAGCCATAGTTTGAACACTTATTGACGTGACGTGAACGATTATTATTAACACATTGTCGTAATCGGATCTAGCTGACTGATTGAACTAAACACTTTCACTGCCTACACTGGGGAACTTCTAGAAAATTTGGTGATGGACTTACATTATTTAGATTTGTATTATTTAGATTGGCAGTGTATTGGCCTTGTATTATTTAGATTGGCAGTGACAGGTATATTGAAAGCTTTTAAATGTAAATTCATAGTAAAATCGGGATACAATGTTATGTTGTTTCACATTTTCAATAAATTTCGCAACTTAGTTAAAAAAAAAATTGCTTAGCAAGAGCAGATCTGTCAGGAAGCCTAGATGCTTCTGTATCAGATCTGGGCATGCGGTGGGACAGCTTTCAATATACATTGAAATTATGTATAATTGTGTATAATCAGAAACTCGGTGTGGAGGAACAAACACATGAGAATAGAAAGTAAAATGAAAATATACAAAACGTGTTCGACCAATAGACACTTATAGGATTGGGGCAAGAGCAGATACTTCCAGAGCAAAATCTCGACTTCGAACCTCCGAGATGAGGACTCTGCGATCCATAACCGGAAACACATTGCGAGACCGAGTAAGAAATACCGACATCCGGAGCATGTGTAAGACGGAAGATATCGTGAGGTGGGGACGACAACGAAGGCGATACTGGAATGAACATATAAACAGAATGTCAGAAGACAGACTTCCACGTATCGCCCTTCAAGGTAACCCCTGAAGGACGCAGACCCCCAGGCAGACCTGCGAAAAGATGGAAAGACAGCTGGGACTCAACATCCCAAGAGCGACATGCGGAGGCACAAACAGATCTACAAAAAGAAGAAGTGTATAATCATATTTTAAATTTATACCTTCATTGTATAAATTGAAAATATGAATTTGCTCAAATGTAGTACGAACTGCTTAGCCAATGGTCGGTAAACCATGACAGTCATTTTTTGTTGCCAACTCATTAATCCGGATCGAAATTGATCTGCCTATAAATTTAAATTCTTATCAACCACAAAATTGATGAACAAACAATTAATAATAATTGTGTTTATCACACAAAATAATTGTTATCTCTCACGACAACTAATGACAACATTCCGTCAATGGGTAGATTAAAAATTATAAAGTAAAGTCACGCGAGAAGGTGGTGTAGATGTAGACGCTGAAACCAGAGGTTATCGGCTTTATGTAATAACGATTTGTTTACGTACATACACGGGCTGATACTGGACACATAAGGTTATATCCGCCACACTAAGCAGGGATGGCGTAACTGACGATATCAGATATCTTTGAAACGTTTAACATTTAACTAAAACATAAAAAAAAAATATTTTGTTTATTTAAAGTTTTATTAACTTTGTGGTATGGTTATATAACACTCTCCTTAACATTCATAGTTTACTTTGTGTAATACCACTTAAGAACACGCAGCAATTCCCCTTTAGTCTACATTTATCTATTACTTTGAGAACTAAAAAGACTTTGTTTTTTGATCCACTCACATTTGTATTAAAAACCAACTTGTTTCGGCAACAACCTGTTGCCCTCTTCAGGGGTTATTTTATGGCTTAGTCATAAAATAAACCCTGAAGAGGGTAACAGGTTGTTGCCGAAACCAGTTGGTTTTTAATAAAAATGTGAGTGGATCAAAAAACTAAGTCTTTTATTTCTCAAAATAATATATCACTATGATCCACAAAGTTAATGCTTTCAATATTCAAAATACATTTGATCTTTTGACGGAATGGTTATTCCGAAACCGGTAGTCACAAAATAGTGTTTTGAAGTGGTAATACACAAAATGAACGATGAAAGATAAGGAGAGTGTTATAAAAATGAAACACTTTATACGAACATTTTTTCAGTTTATTAAAAGTGAACACGACTAGTGTCGAGAACAAGAGAGGCTGACTGCCATGGTTCATTGCTAGAGTGAATTATCTCTGAAGTATTGTCGTCGTCTGTGTGCCACCCATCGTGACATATGGGATCGAATGCAGAGCGGACAATAACAAAAAAACACGCTAAGATCGTCAGAAATGAAGACTCCATGGAACATATCTGGCAAGAGTCTACGGGATAGAATAAGAGACACCAGGATAAGAGAAATGTGCGAGATGGAAGATATCGTTAGGTGCGGAAGGCAAAGAAGAAGATAATGGTATGCGCATGTGAGGAGAATGGAACCATCCAGACTCCCCCACATAGCACTGTAGACGACTCCCCGACAGACCACCAAAGAGATGAATTGACAGCTGGCAGCCGAAATAGCAGGAAGTCAAAATCCTCTTAAAAATATGCCACAAGGCCAGGCGGGGAAGGCAACGAAGAAGACAATGGTATCCGCATGCGAGACTAATGGAACCATCCAGACTCCCCAACACTGCACCCAAAGCTAGACCACCAAAGAGATGGATTGACAGCTGGAAATCAACATCACAGGAGGCTAATCCCTCTTGAAAAAAAGGCCACAAGGTCTACACCAAGAATAAGGTGAGAAGAAGATACATATATAGGGTTAACATCATAGTTTAACAGGCCTCAAGGCCTACACCAAGAACAAGAAGGTGAGAAGAAGATACATATATAGGGTTAACATCATAGTTTAACAGGCCACAAGGCCTACACCAAGAACAAAAATAGAGAAGAAGGTACATATATAAGGTTAACATCGTAGTTTAACAGGCCTCAAGGCCTACACCAAGAACAAGAAAATGAAGAAGATACATATATAGGGTTGATATCATAGTTTAACAGGCCACAAGGCCTACACCAAGAACAAGAATATGAGAAGAAGATACATATATAGGGTTAACATCATAGTTTAACAGGCCACAAGGCCTACACCAAGAACAAAAATAGAGAAGAAGGTACATATATAAGGTTAACATCGTAGTTTAACAGGCCACAAGGTCTACGCCAAGAAAAAGAGAAATATAAGAAATCAGCGCTAGCTCTCGTGATAGGGACATCGTCCAAAACAAATCTTCCAGTATTTGGCGGTTCCATCTTGCGTCACTGCCGAGTTATCTCTCGGCCCCAGACTGGGCGGTACCCTCGGGCCAGCCCGTGTAATGGCTCTCCTAATGTAGTCAACAAGACTTGGAAATTATCAACAAAATGGTTCTACGAAATTACGTCAACGCCGAAGTTCAAATCGGTGTCTCTGGCCTATTTATTATCACTAATGAACCCACGGAAACGGAACCGCTTGATGTAAATAACGTTTTTTTTTCTTTTAAAAGGAATAATAATAATAATAATTTTGGATGATTTATATAGCGCCATTTTCGTAAAATACTACCTCAAGGGCGCTTGCTTATATGTACGTTGCTTGCTCACTCCTTTCAACAACGTAATATTTCAAAAATCGTCCATTTTCAGCTGTGCATGTTTTCGGAACGCCCAAAAAATGTACTATATCCCAGCAAAAGCGGCATATTTTTAACTTAATATTTACCCGCTACAGGGCAGAAAGTGATGTTTTTGCATTTCGAAGAGAAGGTATTGTTTAATTTTTTTTTTGAAATATATTAAATATTTTTCAAATGGAGAAAAAATATTCAGATATTACCTAAAAAGATCTGTTGCACAATAAAAAATTCAATAAGTGGCTTGATATTTATTTTTAATACGTTTTTAAACATTAAAAACGATCTCCTGAAAAATCAAGTTTTTTGATTTATGACGTTGTTGAAAGGAGTGAGTGATATATGGATTATGATACGAAATTGAAAATGACCTATAAAAATAGATTCTAAAGGGAGGAAAGTGGAGCCGCCGTGTTATTGTGCCTTCTTCTTGGGCATGGCCAAGATGTTGGGCAAGACGCCTCCCTGAGCGATGGTAGCGCCGGAGAGCAGCTTGTTGACCTCCCTTTTTTTTGTTGAATTACCTAACGTCCAAGTGACTCTAAAATCTAGCTACGGCTTATGCAACACCGCTTATCATGAACCTACTCAGGCTTCAACTTTTTAAGTTTCATAGCCTATGCCTACTCGTGAGTGGATTTACTCTTTATGTTTAAAGTTACTATAATTTCAAAAAATATACAAAACGCAGTACAATGATATATGTTTTTTTATACAATACATGGTGTGGAAATTTCGTATGTATGGGTGAATACACTTTTACAAAAGATAAGACTACACGTGTGTAGAAAATGATCACACAGAGCAATACATTTCATGTCGTTATTAGAACAAATGACAGTATAATAATAAATTTTATTGTGCCTTGTGTGCGTTAGATCAATGACATTTAAACTTCAAACATCTTCGTCATCGAATCGTAAGGATTGACGTTTTTGATTATCACCAAACCAAATATCTTGGTATGTCGCTACATCCATGGTTGTCAGGTTGCAATTATGAAAATACTGGGTGGCCAGTGATTGAAGATATCTTTTACTATAATATAAATTTAATATCACCCCGGCTTAGCGCGAGATTGATAAGTTAGCTTCAAAGTTACGTCAACGTAACTAACAATCAAGATATCATTTATTGATTCGGCATTAACTTTGCGTATTGACATGTTGATTTTTTTTAAATAAACTGTTGTATAATACCATTAAATGAGTTTTGTTTCGATCAAAAATATTTTCTTCGTAAAAATGCCATTTGTAATAAAAATCAGATTTAAGAAAAATATCAATTTTTAATTCACGAATGAGAAAATTGTAAGAAAAAATATTTTTTTAAAAGTCGCGCACAAGTTCTTGCACGTCGTCACTGCGTCGACGGAAACTTTTGTATCGACTCGAGCAACATCTGCATCCTGTCCTTCATGAACGGCTGTCCGGTCTTCGTCCTCTTGCTGAGCTTCTTAAACTTGTCCGCCTTCTTTTGCTTGTACTTTGCGATGGCCTCCTCTCTCTCCTTGGCCGCGACCGCCGCCGCCTCCTTCTCGGCTCGCTTGTCCCCCCTGAGCCTCTGCATCTCCTGCTTCACCTTCCAGAAGGGCTGCACCCTTCCGTGCTTGTCCAGCCTGTCTTCCACTACGGGTTTTCCACCTCCATCTGACTTTTGCAATCGCTGTTTGGCCTTCTCCAGCCGATCTGGATGCAAGACGTAATGGATCTTTTTTGGTTGTTCGTGCGATTTATTAGATTCTTGTCTGTCTGTTTTGGTGTCCATTTCTTCATCTTCGGAAGCACTTCCGATGCGTTCGGCTTTATCAAAGTCGAACGGAGTGTATTTACCGGCCATGGGGTCATTCTTCATGTCTTTGTAATATTTTTTCAAGACCTCCTTGCGTCTATGGTCTTCCCATTTGTCTAGTTTATATTTGTTGCTGTATTTCTTCATCCTGTAGGTTTTTTTGTCGAAGGGTTTCGGTTCCTTGGGGGGTTTGTCCACGCGCCCGCTGTTGCTTTTCTTGAAGAACGCTCCGCCCTTGGGGAGGGGCCCCCTCCCGCCGCGGTCTCCCGGCATGGCGCTCTATCGACCCGATAATACCGATTAGACTGCTACCTACAACAATGAAAGAGCGTGTTTAGTTTCCGCCCACGACCAAGAGGGACGTATGAATTGTACGTGCCGTCAGTCAGAATCTTAACGATGTATTCGGCAAACACGCTTTTTCATTTTGTTGAAAATACGTAGCTGTTTCGGACCGTTAGAACCTTCAGAAGTAAAAATAACTAAAAACCGTGCAAAAATCATAGCTCGTTGTTTAGACAGCTGGTGATAAATAAAACATCAAGAACGCGGGTGACGGACAAATGCTCAAACTGCGTTAAACTTTTGAACATCATCACAAGTATCTCAAGAATATATCATTCATTTTCGCTGGTATAATCAACCCCTAATTTTTGGGATAGTAATTATAATTTGTATGGTGCTATTTTGATAAAATACTACCTCAAGAGCGCTCGGCTGTCCAAACTTAAAACACAGTAAGGGACATTTTTTTTGTAGTACGTTTTTTTGTTGCATTTTTGGACTAAGTAGAATCTACTTAGTCCAAAAATGCAAAAAAACCTACTAAAAAAAATCCCTTACTGTGTTTTGAGTTTGGACAGCCGCGCTTATGAAGACTTGGATAATAATAATAATACTAGGATAATGATAATGACACAAAAAATAAATATAATAAAAGTTGTCAATCCGTCTCGGGACGTCGAGTGGGCTCTCTACTTTCTACGTCAAACGCATGTTTGCGTCGAAAATAAACATTTTATGATAAAAAAAACACATTTTTTATTGACTTTGAGGAATAACATGAAGATATATATATATATATATATATATATATATATATATATATATATATATATATATATATATATATATATATATATATATATATATATATATATATATATATATATATATATATATATATATATATATATATATATATATATATATATATATATATATATATATATATATATATATATATATATATATATATATATATATATATATATATATATATATATATATATATATATATATATATATATATATATATATATATATATATATATATATATATATATATATATATATATATATATATATATATATATATATATATATATATATATATATATATATATATATATATATATATATATATATATATATAAATATCAAATTTTCCTCTTAGGTCCCATGTCGGATGTTATTCGACGTTTTTTTCAAGATTAGTATTAAATAATACTAAATAATAAATATTTAATACTATTAAATAATACTAAATACTAAATATAAATAATAAAGAATAATAATAAATATTTTAATGCCAAGTTTACATTTTTGTCACTCGTATCTATTACAACAGTATGTGGAGCAGAGGACAAAAGTTTTTTTCCAATTGGAATGTAACTGTCTACCTAGTTTTTTTTTTTTAATTTTGGGGGACCGGAAAGGGTTAAGAAGGTAAAGTAAAGAAAAGCAAGTAACTATCATTGGCGTCGATTAATCTCACTTACTAGACTTGTGGCAAAGTTCACATATTATCAAGCGAAATAATAAAGTAGTTTCGCGAGGCACGGGAACGCGACCTTGATCTGAAGAACAAAAAAACACAATAAATCAAGAAGATAAGGATTAATATTATAACCAAGGCTTTATTTACTAAATACCAACGTAACTATTCAATAATTCGGCTGATACGTTGATACACTGGTGATTGATCGTCTAAAACATCTGTACAGAAGGTGGAGATGACAAATTGGCAAACAAAGCATGTCGCTTACTGCTTTCAACAACGTCATACATCAAAAATCGTCAATTTTCAGTTGTGCATGTTTTCGGAATGCCCAGAAAATGTACTACATCCCAGCAAAAGCGGCATATTTTTGACATAATATTTACCCGCTACAGGGCAGAAAGTGTTGTTTTTGTATTTTAAAGAAAAGGTATTGTTTAATTATTTTTTTAAATATACTAAATATTTTTTAATGGAGAAAAAACATTCAGGTTTTACCTAAAAAGATCTGTTGCACAGTAAAAAGTTCAATAAGTGGCTAGATATTTATTTTTAATACATTTTATTATATTTTTAAACTTTAAAAACGATCTCCTAAAAAAATCAAGTTTTTTTATATATGACGTTGTTGGAAGGAGTGAGCGATGTATGTATGTACTTTTTAAATATTTTTTAAATCAGTTGAAAATTTACGGACAGGCGCCGTGGCGTAGTTGGGTAGACGCTCGGCTGCGAAACTGGCGTCGCGGGTTCTATTCCCGACAAGTGCAAAATAAATTCAAGAAAGAATTATTTTCAATTGGTCTGGATGTTTGTGATGTATTTTTTTTTTACATTTGCGTTCCATATCCTTACTATCTTACCTGCAGACAAGCCTCTAATAGAGGCTTTGCGGGTTATTCTTTTTTATATCGTTTTTAATCATTTTTTATCGATCGTATAGGATTTCATTAATTGATTCGGCAGTCACTTTTTGATAAAAATCTATCCATTTTTTATTCAAGTTTTACTTCGTAAATACTTCTATTTCTTAAGATCTATTGTGACACGTGTTTCGATGCATTCCGCATTCCGATACGGTATTTGAAAATGATGCGGAATGCATCGAAACACGTGACACAATAAATTAAGTAGTATTTACTAGGTAAAACATAAATTAAAAATGATTGCAACATTTTGAGTGTGTCCAAATACTTGTTCACAAACTGGTCAAATTATAAGCTAAAAAACAATAAAAATAAAAATTTATGGCGTTTCTCATGTATGTGATTATAATCCAGGATTCAGACCTCACATACTAAAAAAAAGTGTTTCTGCACAATAAAAAGCTTCTTTTCATCTCTCCAATAGATGTCTCTAGCGAAATTCTATAGTGATTCAAGGAAAAATGTTTCGAAATTGGATCATATATATATATAGAACTCCCAAGAATTTGAGTAGTGTGGTTGTCAACCATGGGTAAAATTGTCAAGTGATCACTTAAATCAGTCTATGACGGTCGTAAGCCCCGCAAATGCCCAGACTTCCATAACCTTCTTCATCTATGCTGAGATGTCAAAAAATAATATAAAAATGATTGTATACAAATTGAAAAACGTAAATAAATAAAGTAGACATATACCTAATTAGAGTAAACATAGTATAACACTGTAATTGGAGATAATCCAGATTTTGTGAACAAGTATTTGGACACACTCAAAATGTTGTAAATAAATTATCTGGTCTAATTATAAGCTTAAATAATAAAAATGAAAATGGTATTTTCTGGCGTTTCTCATGTGTGTGATTATAATCCAGGATTCGGACCTCACATACTACTATAAGAGTTTCTGCTTAATAAAAAGCTTCTTTACATCTCACCAATAGATGTCTCTAGTGAAGTTCTAGTGATTCACGAACAAGGTTTCTAAATTGGTTCATGTATAAAGAACTTCCAAGAATTTGAATAGTGTGGTTGTCAATAATGGGTAGAATTGGTGAAGGTTACACGTGTGTAAAGTGATCACTTAAACCAGCCGATGACGGTCGTCAGCCCCGTAAATGCCCAGACTTCCATATTCTTCATCTTTGATGAGATGTCAAAAAATAATATAGTATAACACGTGGATTGAATGGATAACGAGAGAATGACTAAGAAAATATATGTGGCGAATGTGAGCGGGAAAACAGAACGAGGACGACCGAAAAAGACTTGGAACGATCAGATCAATCAGAACCTAAAATCTGGCGGTGTCAAAAGTCTGCGCTATCGGTGGGCATCTGTGACTAGATGTATGGATGTGAAGGAGGCGAGGAGTGTATGTCAGGACAGAAGAGTGTGGCGTTCCATCCTTTCTGCCTACCCCTGCGGGGAAACGGCGTGATGGTAGAAGTAGTAATAATTGCGGTCAAAACGTTTTGTATAAGATTAAGAACGTAATAACCTTACATTTTGACAAATTGTAATAAAATATAATTGCGTCGCAACGATAATGGCGAAAATTACACGCTAAATCTGGGTGAAGGTTGCCCGAATACGTAGATACCGAGACATATAGCGCTCACTCCTTTCATGAACGTCATAAATCAAAAATCGTAAATTTTCAGTTGTGCGTGTTTTCGGATGCCCAGAAAATGTACTATATCCCAGCAAAAGCGGCATATTTTTAACTTAATATTTACCCGCCACAGGGCAGAAAGTGTTGTTTTTGGATTTTGAAGTAAATTTATTGTTTAATTATTTTTTTAAATATACTAAATATTTTGCAAATGGAGAAAAAACATTCAGGTTTTACCTAAAAAGATCTGTTGCACAGTAAAAAGTTTAATAAGTGGCTTGATATATATTTTTTAATGCATTGTATTATATTTTTAAACTTTAAAAACGTTCTCCTGAAGTTTTTTATATTTTTTTATTTATGACGTTCTTGAAAGGAGTAAGCGATAGGTCTATTCTATAATAATAATAAATTTGGATAATTTATATAGCGCCATTTTCGTAAAATACTACCTCAAGGGCGCTTGTATGGTAGATGTTTGCACATATAGCTCTATTCTGAAGTAGATCGCGTCATTCTGGTGCGGTGCCCTATGCACCGTTTGAGCGCGAATAGGAGCCGCAAGATGTGGACAGCGCCCATTCAAATAATAGGCCTTTGTCAGGATGTTGGATTATTGGCTAATAAATTATTATGAAAAATCACAAGACTATCGGTAACATTCTTATTGAAATCTGTAGGGAACTAAGGGAGATATTAAAGTTTAAACTTTAGATATTTAAATAAAACGAAAAACGTGCGTTCGCATACGTCATCAAATTTCCGTCATCGAACGTTTTATGACGTCATATGGTTTACTGTCTATGGTTTATAGAGCTGTAATAGTAGTAATATGGATTGTGTGTTTACCACTACACACTATTTGTGTTATTAGTACACTAGTTGTGTATTCTGTGATGTCATTCATTGCCAACTTACAAAAATAACGTTTTTTTTTAGGCGAATTTTCTACAAGAAAATGATGAATGAAAATATTAATTATATCGGCTGTTATAAACACATAACGAGTCAAATACAATATTTTACAGGTTGAGTATGTTAAATTAGATATTCCTCCCGTCTGACAAAGATCCAATAAATGACCTTGAGAGTGCAAAAAATAAGGGCACCTTTTTTTCAGATAAAATACAAGTATATAGTGTATAAAACCACTATCCGATTTTCTCCGTATTCAATGTATAATAATAACAATAATCTTGGATGATTTATATAGCGCCATTTTCGTAAAATCTTACCTCAAGGGCGCTTATACAGATACGGATTATGATATGAAAATGATAATGAAAAAATATTCATGTATGTATTTATTTACTGTAGAAGTTGTACTGTACATTTGGCAATCGGTACATTTAAGGTATTATTGTGTTTCTTTTCAAAACAAAATACCTTAGTCATGTAAAAATTGATGTTATGGAAATGGATTTGTTTATCTCTGCTCACGTTTCTAATATAAAAGAAATATTTTTTATTCGAAATATGTCTTGTCATTTTCGTACCATAAGAGTCAAGGACAAATAAATTATAACGTTAAATGGCGGTTTATTTATTATAAAGTAAAGGTTTACGTACCATATGTAAGAAGGACATTTTTCTTTTATTTCAGGCAATGTTATTGTCACAATAAAATTTAGCACGGCTCAACGCTAGAACTGTCAAAAATAAATTTTGTATTTATTCACGTAGAACGTTAAAACGTAATGAATTTTAAACCTTATTATGTGAGTAATAGAATATGAAAATATAAATTTTCATAATATAACAATTTTCTAGATATATGTACTTGTTTTGAGGCATGCAATACGAGCTGGCAGCCTAGCGCCGAGTCGCCATCAAAGAAAAATCCTGTGACAAAATGGTAAATGTCAAATGTTCCCAGAAAGATAAAGAAAGAATGAATCATCCTTCTTGTAAGTATAATAAAAGCGTTCGTCATATTATTTATTGGAAATTCTACAAAGGTCGTCACATGTATATGACAATATTATGTTGTTTTTATCGCAGAGAAGCCTTGGATGTTATCAATAGCTACCACCACATTGACAATAGCAAATAATAATGTAATTCGATACGTCATCTACAAGGAAAATCGTATTTAAAGACACTAAAATAAGATAAACGTGGCACACCAAATATCTGCGATCAAATTGAAGACAATTAAAGCATGTAAATATGCGTGTTATAACTCAAAAATCGATGAAATCTCGTGAAATTCGCGAAGTCGGGACATAAATATTGTGTAATATGTAATGTCTTACCTGTAAAAGCCACCCACTGGGTTGGCTTTGGATTTTCGGCGGAATCTTGAATGTTTAAATACACTTGTAACGAAAAAACGTTATCACAGCGGTTAGAAGCGAATCGGAAAATTTTGGGACGGCAGACCGCGAAGCGACCATACCCCGATTTAAGATGGCGGCGACAAGGAACGAGGGGATAGAAGTCGTGCGAGTCGTGAGTTAAGGGAATTAAATACTCGCACGTGATTGGTCCGATTATTTCAACAGGAGCCAATAAGATAAAAGGGTACCAGTTTGCAAATTAAAAAAAATTAAGTTCTATTGGGACATTTTCTGGATAAGCTGGGACGAATTTCACATACTATTACTTAATTTAACCCAGAATCAATGATTCTGGGTTATGTATATCAAATGTTAAGATTTGACCTAAATAAAATCTCGTTCTACTCTTAGCGATTCCTAATCTCATGACTTACTTTGACTTCAGAGAGAATGACAATATAAGCGAAAATATTGATCAATTTCTCCCGTTTACGCTATCAATTCGAAAGCTAAGACCCTGTTTCACGGTGAAAATTTGTTATTAAATAAAATATTTTACAAATTATTGAAATGGTAACACATAATGTATTTTCCTAAAACATTATTTTACCTTATCATGGATAAAGTGTATATATGTAGGTTCATGAAAATATGAAAACCTAACTCGTTATTTTACTTGAAATTATGTGGAAATAAAAAAAGTCTTTACAGCTCCATCTTTAGCGTCGTTTTTCGCATATCACATTATATTCATCCAGGTCGTCTAGTACGTAGGTCTACCTGTATTTTTCCTATATAAAACGCAAAAATAATTAATATCGGAAAAAGGACTGTACGCACGCTATGTATAAAATAGTATGGAATTGGGAAGGCTATTTTTAATATTCAGGGATCTATGTTTCTTAGCTACCTAATCAAGATTTGTATTGGCTGCAAGTCTGATTGAAATATTTGTTCTTTACCGACTGTAAAGTAACAATTATAACAATAAGTGTTTTTTCCGGCTTGACTATGTGGTGGGTGAAATACTTAGCCATATGTTTACAAAAAAATATAAACCAAAACAATGAGAATATAGGAAATGAATACAAAAAAACAACAAAAAAGTGCCTCATATGTTCCTACTATGTACTAAAAAATAACTTTCTGCAACCCAAAATTATTAGCAAGAAGAACACAATCCGTCAACAAAAACGAAATTGACTTTTATATGACTTAGGGCGCTTGTCCACTACCCGGAATTTTACCGTCCAGCAGTCCGGTTTTAAAAAATGAAAGCGACTACGACAGTTTAGCGTGATCGAATTTACGCGCAACGTGTTCACGCACCGATCCGAAGAAAGATAGACAAAAGCACAATCCAATCCAAGCCAATCATCGTTTTAAAAAGCTAAATGACGTGCTGGACGGTAAAATTCCGTGTAGTGGACAAACGCCCTTAGGATGGTTTCACATTTGGGTGTTCCTGAATACTGTTAATTTATTTTTTTTTAAATATTTTAATCAATTTTAGAATATGAAACAAGAGTTGATATTTCTACTCCTTCTGGAAGAACACTTACTACTACTGACCCTTACCACACCCATTGGTTCATAGGGCACTACATCAAACTGATGTAATGTCTAGTTGATCGCTAATTGTATGAAGGCGAGGTGATCAGTCCTGCGCATCAGATTCCAGTCCAGAGTATTGAAAGCTGTTCCACCGCATTTCTGGATCTGATACAGAAGCATCTAGGCTTCCTGACAGACCAGAGTAACATCGAATAAGTATTTGAGTGAAAAAAAAAACAGTTATATTTATAGTGGCCACACTTGAAATCGAAGCCAGGACCTCCAGCACGGCTGCCTATTAGGGTAACCACTACACTTTGAAGACGAACCCAGAAAACTAAAATCTTTTTAAAAATGGTCAGCCAGCCAGCTTAAAAGTTGTCTGAACAGCCTTTAATGGGCTAGTCGTCCAAACTTATAGTCATTGCATATCCGATAATAATCACGCACCTTTAATACATTGTTGGTTGTGCGGTTTTTTCATCAACCCTGATCCTAATTATACTCAGGCAGACAGCCTTTTTTTCATCAACCCTGATCCTAACTATACTCAGGCAGACAGCCTGCCGCCTGAACTTCAGTTTACTTATCAGAGGTAAACGCAAACCCAATTCCCATCTGTAAAATGTTTTTTGGCTTCTTTCGCGCTCTACCAAAATTAACTAAATAGAACGCTTATAAGCGTCTCCTACTTTCTACCAACACTATGTACAACATTTTGAGTGTGTCCAAATACTCACAAAATCTGGATTATCTCCAATTACAGGAGTTATTTTAATATATATAAATATAAATATTTTTTTGACATCTCATCAAAGGTGAAGAAGAATATGGAAGTCTGGGCATTTACGGGGATTAAGACCGTCATACTAATAAAAGAGTTTCTTCTCAATAAAAAGCTTCTTTTCATCTCACCAATAGATGTCTCTAGTGAAGTTCAAGTGATTCCAAGAATTTGAGTATGTAGTGTGGTTGTCAATAATGGGTAGAATTGGTGAATGTTACACGTGTGCAAAGTGATCACTAATACCAGCCTATGACGGTCGTCAGCCCCGTAAATGCCCAGACTTCCATATTCTTCTTCATCTTTGATGAGATATCAAATAAAAAAATAAAAAAATAACAGTATGTAAATGACACTTTTAAGCGTTTCTCACAAACTACTACTTCTACCACTACCATCATGCCATTTCTCCGCAGGGGCAGGCAGAAGGGATGGAATACCACACTCTTATGTCCTGACATACACTCCTCGCCTCCTTTACATCCGTACATCTAGTTATACATGCCCTCCGATTATCCAGATTTTTAACACGACCAGATTATATGATCTGATTGTGCCAAATCTTTTTCTGCCGTTCTCGTTACGTTTTTCCGCTCACATTCGCCACATATATTTTCTAAGTCATTCTCTCGTTATCCATTCACTCCACATGTCCTTCTTCTTCTTCTTTCCATGTTCGCTCCCTAGTTGGAGCATATGGCCAACACGAGACGTCTCCAAGTCACTGTCACGCGCCATCTCCTTCGCTTCCTTTCTGGTCAGTCCGGCGTCTCGAAGTTCCGCTGAGTATAGTCGGTGAATGGTCGTCAGCGGCCTTCCGGGGCGCTCGAATCCTCATGTCCATACCACCTTAAATAACTCTTCCTAATCTTTTCAATTACTCCTTTTCAGCCTTACATTCCTTTCTCACAAACAGTGTGTTAATATATTACAAAGTACATACATGTATCATTAAAGTGCATACGTTCAAAGGTTATAAGTAAATTTTTAAAAATAAAGACCAATTTCTTTACAAAAAATATGTTTATTTTGGCAGCATGATACAGCATTCTTACAACAGAATAATATGAATACAAAGAATGTATTTCACTTAACGAGTACTTAAAAATTTAATATTTAAAAGTATTTTACATACTAGGAAAGCGATCGCAACTTCTTCAAATTAACTTATAAATCCGCCACGATCCTTTTACTAATTTAAATAAACAAAGGTTTAAAATGAGAGGGTATTATCACGAGAAGTGTTCACTTAAAAAATTTTACAGGCGAGTCACTGGCCCTATTGACTTCATATGTAAATCTGATATTAGGCACATATTTAAAATTTTCAGTATTTTATTTGTAATGCAATGAAAAATACTGCCCATCCTAGTAACAATGGTTAAATAAGTTAAAAGAGTCACACTGTTTATTAATTTCACATTTTTCACAACTGTGTAACATATTTTTTGCTAATTTAATTAAATTAGTTTAAAAAATAATTTGATTAAATTAAGCACAATTTTAGATTTATTACAATAATTTAAAAAAAACGGATTTTAACTTATCAATATTTGAATCAGTTCAACTTTACTTTTACTAAAAAATCAATGACATTTTATTTGTTGTTTCGGCATTCGCTTTGTGCTAAGACTTGATGAAATTGTAAATTAAAGCATTTGTTTTTTACCACTTGAGTTATATTTATTTTAACGACTAGCTTCGGAAGCTACAGGTGCTTCCATCTTCGGGTCTGAATATAAACTAAAGTACAGATAATTAATTATGTATGCTTTAGTTTATATTCAGACCCGAAGATGGAAGCATCTGTAGCTTTCGAAACAAGTCGTTAAAATAAATAAACTCAAGGCGTAAAAAACAAGTGTTTTCATTTACATGGCAATTCAAATAATTCAATTGATGTAAACATTTTTTTTTGGACAAAAAAAGAGTTTTTTAAAATACTATTAGGTCTATTGTATAAAAGTTGTCAACATAACAAAAAACAGTAAAAAATAAAATGCAGCCCTGTCACTCATTTTCCATCTTTTTTATTTAATTTTTTTAGTTTAAAAGAGAAACATTTGTGTTTTTTTTTATTATTTACAAAAATACTTCAATTTCAAACTATTTCTGTGTGCCTAAGTGGCTCATTATTAGAAATAGGTATCAAATTGTGGTAGAGTGGTTTCGAACCAAGAAACTCTGATCCCAGAGTCCGAGACACTAACCACTGGACCACAACCCGACACATTGTGATTATTCCGGAATGGAGATTCCTGGGCATTTCTCGAGACGGCAAGGACTCTCAAAGCGTAGACTTATTCTGAGAGTACGGGAACTACACCATTCATACAATCTGGACCGGGAATTTCTGTATGTAGGAATCCAGCACAGAGCGGTATTCGGCAGAGAGTGTCTGGAGCAGCGACGGGACTCTCCCGGGCGCAGATCTACTGAGTGCACCCAGGGACTCCACCAAGTACTGCCGCGGCTCCGATATATCTGGAAGACGGAGGAGAGAATAGTGAGAGATGCACACTAAAAAATGTTTAATTTGGAGGAATTACATATGAACTGAATTAAAATTTACAGCATTTTAAGTGTGTCCAAATCGAATGATTGACAACCACACTTCTCAAATTCTTGGAACATCTATATATGTTGTTTGAATTCAAAACACATAAATTGACTAGAATTTCACAACAGACATCTATGGTCAGATGAAAGAAGCTTTCTGCTCTGCTCAATAAAAAAAGCTTCTTTCATCTTACTATGTATCTAGTTAAATTCTAGTAAATTCAAGCAATATGTTTCGAATTTGAACAATACATATGTCTATATTTTTTTTTTTTTTTTTTTTTTTATTATTAGATTAAAACCAATATTTTTAGCTTTTCCACTTTTTTATTTGACCAGCGACCGGGTTTCGTCGTTACCGACATCATCAGTCTGATGATGTCTGTAACGACGAAACCCGGTCGCTGGTCAAATAAAAAAGTGGAAAAGCTAAAAATATTGGTTTTAATCTAATAATAAATTAAAAATGCAATTCCATCACGAAGTGTCAGTGGATAATATAAATCTATTAAAAAATATGTCTATATGTACATATATTTAGAAGTTCTAAAAAAATTGAGTATTGTGGTTGTCAATCATGGGTAGAATTGGTGAATGTTACACGCGTGTAAAGTGATCACTTGAACCAGCTTTATGACAGGTAGTAAGCAGCATAAACACCCAGACTTCCATATTCTTTTTCTTATTTAATTTATGTTTTACTCAGTAAATACAACTACATATTTCTTAAAATCTACTGTGACACGTGTTTTGATGCATTCCGCATCATTATCAAACACCGTATGGTGTTGGTGACTGCCGAATCAATTATTGAAATTCCATATTCTTGTTCATACATGTTGAGACATCAATATAAAATAACTCCCAAGTGGAAAAACCCAGATTTGTGAACATAGAAGGCTGCAGCAATAGCATGGTCCATTACATCCCGAGAGATCAGTAAGCGAGAGAGGTAAGGAGAGCACTCACTGGGGAGGGGGTCGGCCTTGTCCTGCCGGGTGGAGGACAGCTGGCAGTAGGCCGCCTCGTAGCCCACGGGCTCCTCCACGTCCACCCAGTGGTCCTCGGGCAGCGAGCTCACGTCCGTGGGCAGCTCCAGCAGGGATACCAGGGCCTGGAGAGAGACATCATCATATCAAGTATTATTTTGTTGATTGAGTAATTAAAAAGTAGTGGTTTCTTGTTTTTGTGGAATCTCCTAATTTGGCATTTTTGTGAGTTTAGATTACATAACACAGTAAAAGATTTATTGTAACTGCTATTTATAAAAAAAAACACGCACGTGCTGAAATGCAACGTTGTGTCAGGATTTCAAAGCAATCAGTCAAAACAATCTTATCCTAACACGATGACCTTACGTAACACGTATTCAAATACGCGCCTATTTTTATCTATATATGTATCTTTATAACAAAAAATTTAAATGTTTGTCGGATCAAAATCTTAATCTATCAGCGGAAGCTAAACTGACAGTACACAACGGAGTCTGGTTCCAACTCTAATGTATGGAAGTGAAATATGGAGTTGGCAAAAGAAGGATGAAAGTAGACTGAATGCAGTCTAAATGCGATCTCTCAGAAGAATGTGCGACAAAACGATGTATGATAGATGTTTGAATAGTGAAATAAGGAAGGAATGCAAAGCTGAGATAAGCATTATCGATAAAATTAAGAAAGGTGTGTTGAGATGGTTTGGACGTGTAGATCGAATGAGTGAGGAAAGAACGGTAAAAACAAATTTATGAGGCGAATGTAATCGGAAAAAGGAGCCGGGGAAGACCGAGAAAAATATGGCACAATCAGGTATGCCAAATACTTGAAATAGGACAGTCGGAAGAATTCCATATTGAATTTTCGGGTAATATATCCAAAATAAAACAAGGTTTGTTGGATTGAATTCTACATTTATTTATGTATATGTTAATATGTGACGCGTTTCGTCTTCTTAGGACATTATCAAACACTGACTCAAAATATTTACAAAATATCTACCATTATATGTACTCCCAGACCTAATAATAGCAATTATTGTTAGTATATAAGGACATTTTGTAAATATTTTTAGTCAGTGTTTGATAATGTCCTAAGAAAACGAAACGCGTCACGTATTAACATATACATAAATAAATGTAGAATTCAATCCAACAAACCTTGTCTTATTTTGGATATATTACCCAACAACAGTCAAAGAGTTCGAAAAATGTTTATGACCGCCGGCAGAAGGAAGATGAAGTCACTTAATACGTTGAATGCGGGGTTCGCGCCAGGCGTTTACACAAAGAGAACAGTGTGTACTGGTATCTACAAGTAGAAATTTCATTTAACTTTACTATTTTAATATTGTTTTATCATTATGTCAGCATCTCTTCAAGTGCTGAAGCATCTTTTCACTGTCCAATTAGAATCAATAGACATAGTCATACCTTTTATAATCCAGCACCAACAAAGAACTATTCAAAAAATTCCTTTATTTATCGAAGTTGTGGGAAATTTAATGTATGTTGTACCCACCTTGATATGTTCTACTCCAATCTTTCAAAATTTAAAGCTAAATTGTTTGAAATCTTATAAACCTAAAAAGTAATTCTATTCCCTGTCCTTTCCTTTTCTTCTTTTCCTATCACTGCCATCTCCTTTTCTCTTTATCCCATCCTTGTCTCATGTCTCTTCCTTTATATAGACCTCTCTTATGTATAGTTGTGAAGAACTATAATTGGTACTCATGATTTTATTTTTTGTATTCTGTATGTATCATATATTGTAACTGTTGTTCTTCCTTCCAATAAAATAAAATAAAATAAAATAAGTGTGTACTTTAAGTGTGTCCAAATTTTTGTCTACAGCGCTGGGTTTGTTCACATAGGAGATATTTATGTATTGATGCTACATATCAATATATGAATAGCTATCGTATCTGTTGCGTATGTTTTCCGTTTTATTGTTTACTGTTTTTTTTTGCTGTTGCCGTATAGCACTTATTTTTACTTTATTGCTCTTCTCAACTTGTACATCTTATAACTGTTTATGTTTATTTTATTATTTTTTTAAATTATTATTTTTTATTTAGCTCAAAATTAAGTCTGCCTATTAATCTTCTTAACTTTTGCTATATTTTATTCTTGATGTTTACTTTTAACACATTTAACATTTGTGAAATTTTGTAATTGGAATGTTACAATTATCTGTTTTATTTGCTATTAAAAAAAAAAACTAACCATCACGCCGCTTCCCCGCAGGGGTAGGCAGAGAGAATAGAGCGCCACACCACTCTGTCCTTGCAAACATTCTTCGCCTCTTCCACGTTCATGCATCTCCTCATACATACCCGCCGATTGTTACGACTCCTAACCTGACCACTTTCAAGTATTTGGCATACCTGATCGTGCCACGTTTTTCTCGGTCTTCCTCTGCTTCTTTTCCCACTAACATTCGCCTCGTAAATTTGATATTCATTATTATAAATGTATTTATGATAATGTTTTGTTAAATTTCTAAATATATTTATTTTTTTATTAGATTTATTAATCTCTTCATTTCATAGATTTATTAATCTCTTCATTATTTGCAATATATTAAATGCAGTGAAAATGTTAGGGTAATTGTGCACAGATATCAGTACTGCAATGCGGACATTAGGGGTAAGTGCGTACTCTTTCTGGGATAGTTTCGCTGTACGGGGATGGCCGTGTTGCCAGACAGATTGATTGGCCGAATGGCGGAGATCGGTACCTGGGTTATGGGTGCCCAGAGGCAGTTGTAGTTGCTGGAGGGGTCGGAGAGCGCGGGACACTCGCACAGCAGCTTGACGCAGCCCAGCGCCGCCAGCTTCTTGTCTCCCGCCCCCGTCACCTTCTGCAGTTCCGGGACCAGCACGCGCTCGCAGTACATCCCAAACAGCCTGCAAACAACTCTTCATTCAACGGAATACAATTTACATAAGGAGCCTTTGTTGCGGTCAGAATGAGTGAGGTGGGGGGTATTGTAATTCTATGTGCTTGAGTACTGGCCAAGGAGACTCTAGTCCTTGGATGCGGTGTGTGAAGGCCAATTCTAGGTACTTAAGCAAAAGGATTTAATACATAAAATAAATAATTATATAATATATGTAAAGTGATCACTTGAACCAGCCTATGATGGTCATCAGCCCTGTAAATGCCCAGACTTACATATTCTTCTTTACCTTTCTTGAGGTTTCAAAAAATAATATAATTTCCTTCATCTTGAGCTGCTTCACTCGTGTCATCTATGTCACATTGAAAATATTCCTCTTACATATCCAAGAATTTGGAGTTTAGAACTGATCACCTCGCCTTTGTTACAGCAATGTCAAGAATATGGAATTGTTCTTCATCTTTGATGAGATGTCAAAAAAATATAAATAAATAAGCCCCCGGAAGAGCTACTCACCCGGCTTGCACGGAGTCCAGCATGTTGACCAGGTTGACGGCTCCGTATCTGACGGCGTAGAAGCCAAGGAAGGGGATCAAGCCGCGGAGGAACTTGGTGGTTTTAGAAGAGGACAGGCGCTGGAACACCAGCGTTATTATCTGCTTGAGGAACGGCTGCATCACCTCCCTGGAGGAAGATTAACTACTTTGAACATCTAATTGGTCAACATCTAATTATATTCTGATCCTAGCCAAATATTACCTAATCTTTTCGGCCAAAATAAATGAAATTCTAACACAGCAGAAAGATTTATATTCTTAGAAGAACACATAAACCACATTGGTCAAAAAATGTTTGTTAGTTATATTTTGTCCGCCTTCGTGGTGTAATGGTCAGCGTGTTTAGCTGCCGTGCTGGAGGTCCCGGGTTCGATCCCCCCTGGGGACCACTCAAATAAATTTAAGTGATTTTTTCACTTGAATATTTATTCAATATTACCCTGGACTGGTACCTGAAGCGGAGGACTGATCACCTTGCCTTCATGTAAGTAATGATCAAGAAAACACTGCGTCAATTTGATGCAGTGCCCTATGCACCATTGGGTGCGGATAAGGTTTATAAGTAAGTTATATTTATTTTTAACTGGGCAGACTAGTAAAACAAGCCGTTAAGTACAGTTAGAGGATTTTTCATTTGTAATATTATTCTGCAAATTATCATTATTATTATTTTTAAAAGAGAAATATTGGTGTTTTTATTATTTACAAAAATACTTCAATTTCTTACTATCTCTGTGAGCCTAAGATGCTCATTATGTATTAAAAATAGGTATCAAATTGTGGTAGAGTGGGTTCGAACCCAGAAACTTAAGAGTCCACAACACTAACCACGGGGCCACAACCCGGCACTATCAATCGTTTAAAATATTTTATATTTATTTAGACATCACCAAAAAATTTTTTAATAAAAAATGGTTCCATATTCTTCTTCATAATATTCTTTATATGATGATGAGATTTTTGATATATCATCATTCTTTGATGAGATGTCAAAAATAATATGAAAATAACTCCTATAATTGGAGATAATCTAAAAGTATTTGGACACACTCAAAATGTTGTAAAAAATGGTTCTCAAAATTTAGCGTTTAACGATTTCCACTGCATTTTGAATGTGTCCAATTATTTTTTTAGTTTTACCTAAAAAATATATTTAGCTAATGATAATTTTTAAAAATCTTGGTCGTATAACTTAGGACAACTCAGTATAAATGACCGGGAAAAAATTATGCTTAAATCATTCTCACATTAAAATGTGTTTAATGGCTAACCATAGTATTATTCATTGATTTGGCATCATTAACATCGTGGAATAAAATTTGAAAATAAAACACATAAATTAATATATAAACATGACTAGATTTGAGAACTACAGATGTTCTTATAACAGGTGAGAATACAAACTAACTATAGTATATGTAAAGATGGGGCGATGTAAAACCCTTTCTAGGCATCTAAGTAATAAGATATATTAAATAAGGTACTTACTCTGGGAAGTGCTGCAGTATGCACTGGATCAAATAGAAGCCTTCGTGGTCATTAGCTTTGGATGCTATCAGCTTCTGGAACACTCCAAGCATTCCATTCTGAAATGAGATACAAGTCATAAAAATCTCTTAATATTCTACGCTGCATACAATGTTAAGTGTTCTGAAACATCTGACATTAAGGTACATGTGTTTGTATGTATTTCTAGGACTGTGTGTATGTAACTAATAAACTATATGTGATTAATAGGTAATTCATACTTTTTCAATTAGGATGGTATTTGTTACTTTTTCGGTTACCCAATTGAAATGGTATTCATTACTTTTTCGGTTACCCTAATGGGATGGTATTTATTACTTTTTCGGTTACCCAATTGGGAATGTATTCGTTACTTTTACAGTTACCCAATCGAGACAGAATCCATTCCTTTTTTGATTACCTAATTGGGATGGTATTCATTACTTTCTCGGTTACCCGATAGGGATGGTATTTACTTCTTTGGTTACCCGATTGAGATAGTATTCATAATATTATTTCGGCTCATTAATCTAGATAATGACAAGCTGTAAGCCCTGTTAATGCCCAAACTTTTATATACTTCTTCATCTACGTATGAGTCATGAAGAAGTATAAAAAAAATGATATAAATAAATCCAAAGTGGAGCAAATCCAGAATTATTGAACAAAATTTGGACACACTTGAAAATATTGCAAAGATTATTCTAGACACGGCACACTGTATCCTTCTGCTTTTGCCCATTGAGGTTGAGCTCTAATAGGTCTTTAGGTTATCTCCTTCTACGTTTGTATTAGTAACTCTACAGGGAAGAGATAAAAGAGAACAACGCTTGGGTCGATAGCTGGCAGTCCTCACCAAAAATATTGCAAAAATAATTCTAGACATGACACACTGTATCTTTCTTTCACTTTCAGTTTGAACTCTAATCGATCTTTCATTTATTCGAACCCTTACCCACACCCCAATGGTGCATAGGGCACTGCATCATATAAACGCAGTGTTATCTTGATCGTTAACACACGAAGGAAAGGCGATCAGTCCTCCGCTTCAGGTACCAGTCCAAGGTAATATTGAATAAATATTAGAATGAAAAAATTATTTACATTTATAAGACCCCCCCTCTGGGAATCGAACCCGGGTCCTCCAGAACGAGCAGAGCGTGCTGACCATTACACTACGGAGGCGGACATCGATCTTTCGGTTGTCTGTATAGTAAGTGATGAGGGGGCTCACCAGGCGGTTGTCTTGCTGCAGCTGGACGTGCGCGGCGGCAGTGAGCGCACAGAGCAGGCGCACGAGGGGGCGCACGTTGGCCGCCTTGTCCCACAGCGGGGGCGCCAGCAGGCAGCCCACCAGCGCCACGTAGGGCCCGCCCACGTCGCCCGCGCCGGCCCCCGCGCCCGCCAGCCGCTGCTCCAGCAGCAGCGACAGCATTTGGAACACGTACGGCATGAACTCTGCAAAAAGCACAGAAATTTGATACCAACATTACCAATTTCATATATTATTATTATTTTTTTATTTATTTTATCTATCATTATCATCCTACTATTATCTAAGTCTTTATAAGCGCCCTTGAGGTAGTATTTTACAAATTATTGTTAATATTATTAACCTGTACCTTTACTGTTTCTGTAAGCTTGTTGTGTTCTCATCTAATTGATGAAAAACATTCAAACGATTTGTATTGCACTGTATTTCATTTATTGTAATATGTTTTTCATTGTTTATGAACCATAAATAAATAAATGAAATAAATTAAAATTTTTAGAGCCCAGCTATTTCTAGGTTTAGAATAATAATAATAAATTTGAGTAATTTATGTAGGGCCATTTTCGTAAAATACTACCTCAAGAGTGCTTCACGTGATTGAATTGGGGAAAAGAAGATGGTGGAAATTATTTAGCAAACATTTTTAGTTTTTTTCTAAAGATTATCTCTCTCTCAATATTTCTAACTACATTCCACGCCAGCGGTCCCGCAGTAGCAAAGACACGCTTGCCAAATTTAGCGCCCTGGTAAGATCACTTTGGCCAGAGCAGTTGCTGCAGCCGATCGAAGCGTGAGACGTCTATCAACAAATTTGTCTGGAATATACAGCTCTTAGATATTCTGGAGCCATATTATGTATTGATTTGATTTATACATGAGTAGACAGAGTTTTACTCAACCCTTTCGGGAAAGCGTAATCAGTGCAGTTGGTAAAGTATTGGGTGATGTGACTGAATTTAGTAATTCCAAAAATCAGTCTCGCTGCTGCGTTTAACACTGATTGCAGTCGAGTCATTTTATTGTTTGGTAGACCCGTGTATAAACTATTACAATAATCGACTCTAGATACTACAAGCGCATTTGAAAGAAAGAAGAAAATTTGTATGTTTGTAGGTTTGTAAATAGACTCACCTTGAACTTCTTGCTGTAAGATCTCTTGAAATATCGGGAACAGAGCATCCTCAAAGGAGTCGACTGCCGCTGGATTGGATTTGCAGATAATCCTGAAATTTTTTACCAAACCATAACCAAAGATGTTCTAAATATCTTCTTCTTCTTCATCTTGTTGTAGGCCTTGTGGCCTGTTTTTTAAGAGGGATTAGCCTCCTGCGATGTCTATTCCCAGCTATCGACCTATATCTTTGGTGGTCTGCCCGGGAGTCGTCTACCATGGGGTTGGCCGTACAGTGCGATGTGGGGGAGTCTGGATGGGTTAATTCTCCTCACATGCGCGCATACCATTGTCTCCTTCGTTGCCTTCCCCACCTAACAACATCTTCGATCTCGCATAGTTCTAAATATGTTTGTACAAATTTACTTCAGAGATTTCAAGATAAAGAAGGCAGAAAAAGGCCTGTGTCATTCTTAAATTTTAATTAATTAACTTTTAATTGAATGGCCATTTCAAATGTAAATTTGAAATGGCAAGCTTATATTTTTTTAGCACATTATTTGCTGGAAACGCTTAAAAGCGACTTATAAGGTGGAGACTGACCAGAGCATTTCGTTGTAAAGTAACACGTTACAATGCGAGCATTCAGGCAGTCAGTACAGCGAGCCGAGCGCTCCATCCATAGTTTCGGATGCTCGGTGATGCTCGTCGCGAGCGATGTTAGGACGAAATGCTCCGGTCAGTCTCCACCTTAATGTGCTGTTGGTACAGAGCGGGACTTCAGTATTCCCTCCTCTCGTCGGGCGGAGAGTTGTCGCGGCACTCACTTGATGGAGAGTGACAAGGACTCGAAGAGGTAGTGGTTGAAATGCGGGCGGGAGGGGTTCTTGGTGACCGTGGCCAGGGTCTGCGCCATCTGCGGGAGCAGCGTGCCCAGCGCCGGCACGCACGCCTCCTCCAGGATGAACAGTAGCCGCATCACGGCTGAAACAAAACACCGGGACTGTCACGTTCCACTCAATATATTCTAATATATGAATTCTAACGCCAGGAACTACGCTTGGATGGCTTGACTCTGGCCAATATCTGTACCCGACGGATTCTCCAGTTCTTTGGACACGTTGCGCGTGGCAAAGGTGATAGCCTGGAACGACTGGTTGTGATCAGTAGCCTGGAGGGTAAGAGAGGGAGAGGAAGATCCCCACACGATGGATCGATCAAATTAAGGCAGCAGCAGGCACCTCAGTGGTTGGAGCGCTACGTGCAGCGCAGTCAAGGGATAACTGGAAAAGAGTCATTGCTTCTGCACGGGTCACAACCCTCAGCAATGAGGAATAAGACGGAGAAGATATGAATTCTAGAAATACTGAGTTTCGAATAAATAAATCCTGCAAATACTGTGTTTGGAATAAATAAATTCTGCTAATATTGTAATTCCGTCCGCCTCCGTAGTGTAATGGTCAGCACGCTGAGCTATTGTTCTGGAGGTCCCGGGTTCGATTCCCAGGGGGGTCAAATAAATATAAGTGATTTTTGCACTATAATATTTATTCCATATTACCCTGGACTGGTACCTGAAGCGGAGGGCTGATCACCATTCCTTCACGTGTTAATGATCAAGACAACACTGTATTTATGCACCATTAGGGTGCAGATAGGGGTTGAAGAAGAAGAAGGTTTATTCTCAATATTATTAATATTTAAAGCATTTACTTTGTGGTTAGTTATTTTTACTTATTTATTTTTTTACAAAAATGTTTATAATATTAGTATATAACCACTCACCGAGATTTTTATGTCTACCGGTTTCGAGACGTACCCGTCTCTTTGTCAGGACAATCACTATTACAGCATGCAAACAATACCACCCTTCACCGCCATAGCACCATTTACACACTTAAAACTACACAAAATGTTTAACACATGCGATTTTTGGTCGACCCGAAGACCAACACGCTCTAAAGTTTTTACAACCATGCGTTACGAGCCGAGGTTAAACAAGAAGGTTTACCCTACACAAGTGCGAGTGCTTACCCTTCATGGCGTAGTCGTTCTCCTGGTGGCCCGGGCGCTGCAGCAGGGTCATGAGGCCGACCAGGGCGGGCGCGGCCAGCTCCTCCAACTGCGGGCTGCGCCCCAGCAGGTGCACCAGCTTCTCGAGACAGCTGGCCGCGTACGAGACCACCACGCTGCTCTCGGCCTCCAGGTGACGGATCTACAGATGCGACCAATTGCAGGTGATTATAATATCGACTAATTATTTATTTATATACATATTTGGCGTTTAATTTGTAGAATCCCATTTTAATTTATGTATACTAAGTTGTATTGTTCTACTCAGTTGTATTTTATTGTTAAAAAAATACATAAAAATAATCTTTTTGACAATTATTTCGCCTAGTCATGGCATTTTCAAACTAATGTAATTTTGTCATTCGTTAAAAAATGCCATAACTAGGCGAAACAATCGTCACTAAATTGATTTTTATGTTTTTTATTAAAAAATTTGCGATTGATTTAACGTTTAACACAATTTACTATGGTTGACGCCTGCAATAGTGTATAAAAATGGCACAAAGTGCATTTAAGGCCCAGCATTTGCTGAGTTACATTAATTCCACCGGAGAGGTCACTTGTGTGCTCACGCGTGATTTTTTTTTAAAGAATGTATATTGGATATTTTTAGAATATATATTGAAAAAATATTTTCATACATTTATTTAACCCCTTACCTTTCAATAACTCTTTTATTTTTAAAACCGTATAATTATTTCAAAGAAAAACTTATTTTTTCAATGAAAAAACGGTGTTTTAATAAAAAAAATAACGATTTGTAAAATGTAACCTGGATTTAGAGAAAATGAATTGTTGTGACTTAAAGAATGCTGGGCCTTAAAAAACTAACAGATAAAAATCACACATATCGCTCACTCCTTTTTCAAGAACGTCATAAATAAAAAATCGTAAATTTTCAGTTGTGCATGTTTTCGGAATGCCCAGAAAATGAACTATATCCCAGCAAAAGAGGCATATTTTTAACTTAATATTTACCCGCTACAAGGCAGAAAGTGTTATTTTTGTATTTTAAAGAAAAGGTATTGTTTAATTATTTTTTTTTAAAATACTAAATATTTTTCAAATGGAGAAAAAACCTTCAGGTTTTACCTAAAAAGATCTGTTGAACAGTAAAAAGTTCAATAAGTGGCTTGATATTTATTTTCAATACAGTGTATTATATTTTTAAACTTAAAAATATAATACAAAAAAAGAAAAAAGTAAAAAATGCAATCGAAATGCGATCTCTCAGAAGAATGTGCGACAAAACGATGTATGATAGATGTGCGAATAGTGAAATAAGGAAGGAATGCAAAGCTTAGATAAGCATTATCGATAAAATTAAGAAAGGTGTGTTGAGATGGTTTGGACATGTAGAACGAATGAGTGAGGAAAGAACGGTAAAACAAATTTATGAGGCGAATGTAAGTGGAAAAAAGAGCAGAGGAAGACTGAGAAAAACATGGCACGATCAGGTATGCCAAATACTTGAAAGTGGTCAGGTTAGGAGTCGTAACAATCGGCAAGTGTGTATGAGGAGATGCATGAACGTGGAAGAGGCGAAGAATGTTTGCAAAGACAGAGTGGTGTGGCGTTCTATTCTCTCTACCTACCCCTGCGGTGAAGCGGCGTGATGGTTAGTTAGTTGTTTTTTTTTTAAAACGTTCTCCTGACAAATCAAGTTTTTTGATTTATGACGTTGTTGAAAGGAGTGAGCGATATATGTAACAACAATAAATACAAATACAACATAGAAATCATGAAAATTATTAACACATTGTTTTCGGGAAACGCATAATACGTGTCAGGCACCTGTGATAAGAACGATATAAACTTACGAGCAAAGGGACAGCACTCAGGGTTTGTTTCTGTGGCAGAAGAGAGCGGAATGTCATGATGTATTTTATCGCGTCGGCTTTTAGAACAGGCGTGGCGTTCACTGAAATCGGATAAAAATTATTATGGTATCACTGGAAATATAGAAAAACTTTTCTAAAAACGTATATTTCATATCCATACATATAAAAATATCATATACAGAAAGAAAGAAAGATAACATGATTCGAAGACATGGCCTAGGTGACGTTGTCCATGACAGAAGAACCTACAACCTGACGACGAGGAGAGCTGACCCCAGCAGTCTACAAAGACGATAAGCTGGGATGTAGCCAGGAAGAAGAAGAATGAGTAAGGGGGGGTATTGTGATTCTCTTGAGAGTATGTGTTCCTGCACTGGTGGAACTGCATTTTATAGAATAAAATAACAATTGCGTATGTAATTTTTTTGACACATTAATTTTATTTGACCTGGTTTCGTCGTAACCGACATCATCAGACTGGTCTTATGACTGACTAGTCTGATGATGATGGTTACGAGGAAACCCTGTTGCTGGTCAAATAAAATTCATGTGTAAAAAATTACATACTCGTTATTTTATTCCATTATTTTTATGTGTTTTTAACAAAAAAAAACAATTTGGTAGACTCAAAAATTCAGTGCTTGATTTTAACAAATAATATAAAAATTAAAATGTTGTTTTATAAATAAAACGCTAAATCTACATAATGTATTTACATATAATGCCGCTTGTATATATAATGGTGGGGACTGACCGGAGTCATTTTGTCGTAACGTAACATGTTACGATGCGAGCATTCGTATAGTCAGTACAGTGAGCCGAGCTCATTCCGAGTACTCCATCCGATGTTCGGACGCTCCCCGCGAATGTTGCATTACGACGAAATGCTTCGGTCAGTCCCCACAATAAGAAAAATCTCATTTTTAATAACTAATTAAATATAATTTATATTTGAAGTACTAACTTTGTGATTTTCCATTTCATAATTAGAAAAACACAGTTACATTTTAATTATAACTAATTGAATTAGCAACAAATTTGTTCTCTCACCGGGTGTGGCCAGGTCCGGCAGCACGTGGTCCTGGCAGAAGCCGGGCATGCTGACGAGCGTGGAGGCGGACGTGACGCCGGCCCTCTGCGTGCGACCGCGCGCCATCAGCGACGTGACGAGGAACAGCGCCGCGTCCTTGGCGCGCCACTGGCTGCCGTCCGGAGCGCCCGCGTGCCGCGCCAGCATGGCCTGGGCGTGCGGACACAAACAAGAGGTTGGATAAATACTTCACTCGGGATCCATAGTCAAGTTATGGTCTCCGGGTAGTGCAAGAGGAGGAAAGAGGAGTGTGATATGACCAGCACAGTCGGCGCTGGTAGAAGGACCTATTCAGCATGACTTTTCAAACTTCTTCTTCTTCTTCTTATTGTAGGCCTTGCGGCCTGTTTTTAAGAGGGATTAGCCTCCTGCGATGTCGATTCCCAGCTATCGACCCATCTCTTTGGTGGTCGGCCCGGGAGTCGTCTACCGTGGGGTTGGCCGTACAGTGCCATGTGGGGGATTCTGGATGGTTCCATTCTCCTCACATGCGCATACCATTGACATCTTCGATCTCGCATATTTCCCTGATCCTGGCATTTCTTATTCTATCTTGAAGACTCTTGCCTGATATGCTTCTTAGAGCTTCTTCGTAGACTTTTCAATAATATTTATAATTTTTTTGTTTAAGAGAAATATTTGTGTTTTTATCATATACAAAAATACTTCAATTTTATACTATTTCTGTGAGCCTAAGCGGCTCATTATTAGAAATAGGTATCAAATACAAAAATAGGTGTGAAATGGAAAACATGATATCCATCAAGAAGCTGCCGCCAGTGTTACACATTTGTGCCCATTTTATCAATCTGTTTGTATACTGACGCTGTCTAGTTCACAAATCGCGCACTCCTTTCAAGAACGTCATAAATCAAAAAACTTGATTTTTCAGGAGAACGTTTTTAAAGTTTAAAAAGAAATCACAATGCATTAAAAATAAACATCAAGCCACTTATTGAACTTTTACTGTGCAACAGATCTTTTTAGGTAAAACCTGAAGGTTTTTTCTCCATTTGAAAAATATTTAGTATATTTAAAAAAATAATTAAACAATAGCTTTTCATCAAAATGCAAAAACAACGTTTTCTGCCCTGTAGCAGGTAAATATGAAGTTAAAAATATGCCGCTTTTGCTGGTATATAGAACATTTTCTGGGCATTCCGAAAACACGCACAACTCAAAATTCACGATTTTTGATTTATGACGTTCTTGAAAGGAGTGAACGAAATGTCAAATTTGATTGACGTACAACGCCATTTGCAAAATTTATAACATCTTACGATACGGTGATTAATTTTGTGCCACCATGAGCACAACGCATTGTATTAACATCTAAATCATCGCCAGATCGCACTGTACGGTCAACCCCAAGGTAGACGACCCTCGGGCAGACCACCAAAGAGATGGGTCGACAGCGGGGAATCGACCTCGCAGGAGGCTAATCCCTATTAACAACAGGCCACAAGGCCTACACCAAGAAGAAAAAGAAGGAATGGGTAAATGATCAAGAGTTAATCATATGAAAATTGTAGTATAGTTTATATTCTTAATTTTCTCTCTCGTTTTTGTGTGTATATAAGGTTAAAATGGTTAAAAACATTTAAAAAACGTATGTAAAAAAGAACTCCAACGACAAGAAACACAAGGTGGCTTGGTGGGTCTCTGCATTTTTTAAAAAAATATGTTTAAAATTGCTCATTAAAAAAATGTATGCAATTTATGTTAATAAAAAAAAGAAGAAGATTAGCACAGTATCGTTTGGAGTCGTCTGATGAAGTTTGGTTCTTTGATAGTAATTTTTTCACCTGCACATATTGGCCGAATATCTGGAAGATCATTTCTTCAAAGTTGATGGAGAGCACTTTGACCAAATCGCAGGCGGCCCTTCTGCGAGTCTCCACATCGGAACCCTCTATGTCCCTTCTTATGTACTCCTCGGGGTTGTCTTCGAATAACTCCTGGTCGGACTCTGCAAAACAACAGGGATCAAGAGGGTGAAACCAAAGAAATAATAGTGCGTTACGTAAAGCAGTGCTCCGCAACCGGTGTGCCGTGAGCCGGACACAAGTGTGCCGCGATCAAAATTAATGTATATTTTATTAAAATTAAACACTTGAATATACCACTTTAATGAGTTTTATTTATACATACGACTAGTTTCGAAAACGACAGATGTTTTCTTCTTCTGGTACAAATTAAAACTAACAAACAAAAAAAAATACATATTTAGGTGTAAATATAGGTTAATAAATATAGGGAAGGGATGGGGGTTTAGGAACAAGATTTTTTGTAAAAGAAAACATTGATAATAATGGTGACGTATTTTAAAACAGTATATTATTAATTAATGTTTTATCTGAATTTAAATGTTTATGTATTCCTAAATTTTCTAAATTATTCATGACTTGACCTTTATTTGCAACAGAGTGTAATAATTTAAGTTTATGAGAGTCAAATGAGTGGTTAGTTTCCATGATGTGATTTGCAGATTCCAAAATTTCAAATATGGTTTACCCAAGTGTTTAATTTTAATAAAACAATCATGTCATTCCACAAAGTTAATGCCGAATCAATAAATAATAAAATTAATGTATATGACATTTAACAATTTTTCATTATGTATTAAATACACAATGACAATTTTTTTTCTTCATAATACTGTCTGTTTTTCAAAATGCAGGATATAATAATTCTCTCTCTCTCTCTCTCAACCCTTATACGCACTCCAATAGTGCATAGGGCACTGCATCACATAAAAGCAGTGTTATCTTGATGGGTTAACACATGAAGGAAAGGTGATTAGCCCTCTGCTTCGGGTGCCAGGCCAGGGTAGTATTGAATAAATATTAGAGGCAGATAATAATTACTACAATTAAACTTTTGGTATTCCGCGGAGTACTAGAAAGAATTTTAGTGTGTCGTAGGTGAGAAAAGGTTGCATAGCACTGATGTAAAGGATGCACGGACGCAGTACCTCTGAACTCCATATTAGGGATGATGACCTTCTCGCACACCGTGCTGAGGGTGGCCGGGTCCTCAAACAGGTAGCGGTAGTGGTTCTTCTCCGCCACGTTGGCGAGGAAGCACAGGGCGCCGGAGACAAGCTGGAAAAATTAACATTACCAAGTCTCAACATACATGAAGAAGAATATGGATGTCTGGGCATTTACTTACAAAAAAGAGATTTAAATATGTATTTGGTCTACAATAATGAACGTATCGTGACAATAAGTGTCACCTGTCAGGGAAACAATGAATCATGTCGATACATCTTCTCCTTCCTGCTAAATTTATTATTTTATATCATACCCTTTTTTTTAAATCTCTGAATGTTTTTTTAATAGTTTTATAACATAAATGTGGAATTGTTTAATTGGCTTTTTTTTGTTAACGTAACTATTTTTTGTTAATGTAATGTAATGTTTATTATTGTTGATGTAACTATTGTTTATTATATATATATATTTTTTATATGTAAGCTGTACAGTTCCCGAACAAATAAAATAAAAAATAAAAAATACATTCATTATTGTAGACCAAATACAGATCTAAATATTTTTTTCTGTACTGGGCTCAAGTAACACATCTAAGTTTAAGTAGCCCCGTTTTACGGTACATGTATTCATTTATTTAAACCCTTATCTGCACCCAATGGTGCATAGGGCACTGCATCGAATTGACGCAGTGTTATCTTGATCAATACTTACACGAAGGATAGGTGATCACTCTTGCGCTTCAGGAACCAGTCCAGGGTAATATTAAATAAATATTACAGTGTAAAATCACTAATATTTATTTTCACCCCCCCCTGGGAATCGAACCATGGACCTCTAGAACGGTAGCCGAGCGTGCCGACCATTACACTACGGAGGCGGACAATCTTACAAGGTAGAATTCCTAATTGCTTAACCTGTTAACCTGGCGGGACGCATAAATACGTCAAACGTAAACAATATCGGGTACGGGTAGGA